>NW_027510080.1:0-55793 GCF_051311805.1 Agelaius phoeniceus | reverse complement strand
TTTGAATATCTGTCTAGAGGCTTTGCCCCACAGGTCCTGGTTGTCCTTGATGGGCTGCAGCTGTGAGCATTGAAGAGAACTGGGATAAAAGGGGGCGGCTTAGCCATTCAGGGAGAGCCTTGAAGGAGCCCTGAACTGGGAAAGAACAGCATGCAGAAGAAAGCGTCTGTGCTGTGAAGATCTGCAGCCATAAGAACACACCGAGGAGGTATGGACTTTAGCAATCTGAGAACAGCATTATGGGACTCTAGGAGAAATAGAAGAACAACAAGTGGCAGCTTTCGATTTGGAGCAATCCAGCAAAGCTTGCAAATTTCTTGCTGGGCACCACCCTCTTGGTCAGGGCGAGTGGCCAGAAATGGAGGCCATTTTCCATGGGGAAAACGAAGTCATTGGCCCAGGCTCTGGGTGTCAGATGACTGGTGGCATCTGGGGCTGTAAGGACTTGCAGGGTCCTAGTTGCTGGCAGCTTTCGTTCTGGAAGGATCCAGCACAGTTTGTAGATTCCTGGCTTGGCACTGCCCTGCCTGCCAGGCAGAGTGGCCAGAAATGAAGGCCATTTTCCATGGGAAAAACGAAGTCCTTTCCCCAGGGTCTCAGGAATATGTTCAAGGTGGCGTTTGAGGCTCTAAGTACTTCCAGGGCCCTAGTTGCTGCCAGCTTTTCTTTTGGAAAAATCCAGCAACGATTGCATCATTCTAGCTAGGCTCCCACTTTCTGCCAGGGTGAGTGGCTGCCAAGGGAGGGCCATTGCCATGGGAAAAAGAAGTCCTTTCCCCAGGGTCTGGGTGTCAGATGAAAGGTGGCCTTTGGGGTTCTGAGGACTTGTAGGGTAGTACTTACTGGCTAGAGTAGAGGAAATGGATTCTATTTGAATATCTGTCCCACAGGTCCTGGTTGTCCTTGATGGGCTGCAGCTGTGAGCATTGAAGAGAACTGGGATAAAAGGGGGGGCGTAGCCATTCAGGAGAGCCTTGAAGGAGCCCTGAACTGGGAAAGAACAGCATGCAGAAGAAAGCATCTGTGCTGTGAAGATCTGCAGCCATAAGAACACACCGAGGAGGTATGGACTTTAGCAATCTGAGAACAGCATGATGGGGACTCTAGAGAAATAGAAGAACAACAAGTGGTAGCTTTAGATTTGGAGCAATCCAGCAAAGCTTGCAAATTTCTTGCTGGGCACCACCCTCTTGGTCAGGGCGAGTGGCCAGAAATGGAGGCCATTTTCCATGGGGAAAACGAAGTCATTGGCCCAGGCTCTGGGTGTCAGATGACTGGTGGCATCTGGGGCTCTAAGGACTTGCAGGGTCCTAGTTGCTGGCAGCTTTCGTTCTGGAAGGATCCAGCAGAGTTTGTAGATTCCTGGCTTGGCACTGCCCTGCCTGCCAGGCAGAGTGGCCAGAAATGAAGGCCATTTTCCATGGGAAAAACGAAGTCCTTTCCCCAGGGTCTCAGTAATATGTTCAAGGTGGCGTTTGAGGCTCTAAGTACTTCCAGGGCCCTAGTTGCTGCAGCTTTTCTTTTGAAAAATCCAGCAACGATTGCATCATTCTAGCTAGGCTCCCACTTTCTGCCAGGGTGAGTGGCTGCCAAGGGAGGCCATTTGCCATGGGAAAAAGAAGTCCTTTCCCCAGGGTCTGGGTGTCAGATGAAAGGTGGCCTTTGGGGTTCTGAGGACTTGTAGGGTAGTACTTACTGGCTAGAGTAGAGAAATGGATTCTATTTGAATATCTGTCCCACAGGTCCTGGTTGTCCTTGATGGCTGCAGCTGTGAGCATTGAAGAGAACTGGGATAAAAGGGGGCGGCGTAGCCATTCAGGGAGAGCCTTGAAGGAGCCCTGAACTGGGAAAGAACAGCATGCAGAAGAAAGCGTCTGTGCTGTGAAGATCTGCAGCCATAAGAACACACCGAGGAGGTATGGACTTTAGCAATCTGAGAACAGCATGATGGGACTCTAGAGAAATAGAAGAACAACAAGTGGTAGCTTTAGATTTGGAGCAATCCAGCAAAGCTTGCAAATTTCTTGCTGGGCACCACCCTCTTGGTCAGGGCGAGTGGCCAGAAATGGAGGCCATTTTCCATGGGGAAAACGAAGTCATTGGCCCAGGCTCTGGGTGTCAGATGACTGGTGGCATCTGGGGCTCTAAGGACTTGCAGGGTCCTAGTTGCTGGCAGCTTTCGTTCTGGAAGGATCCAGCACAGTTTGTAGATTCCTGGCTTGGCACTGCCCTGCCTGCCAGGCAGAGTGGCCACAAATGAAGGCCATTTTCCATGGGAAAAACGAAGTCCTTTCCCCAGGGTCTCAGGAATATGTTCAAGGTGGCGTTTGAGGCTCTAAGTACTTCCAGGGCCCTAGTTGCTGGCAGCTTTTCTTTGGAAAAATCCAGCAACGATTGCATCATTCTAGCTAGGCTCCCACTTTCTGCCAGGGTGAGTGGCTGCCAAGGGAGGCCATTTGCCATGGGAAAAAGAAGTCCTTTCCCCAGGGTCTGGGTGTCAGATGAAAGGTGGCCTTTGGGGTTCTGAGGACTTGTAGGGTAGTACTTACTGGCTAGAGTAGAGGAAATGGATTCTATTTGAATATCTGTCCCACAGGTCCTGGTTGTCCTTGATGGGCTGCAGCTGTGAGCATTGAAGAGAACTGGGATAAAAGGGGCGGCGTAGCCATTCAGGGAGAGCCTTGAAGGAGCCCTGAACTGGGAAAGAACAGCATGCAGAAGAAAGCGTCTGTGCTGTGAAGATCTGCAGCCATAAGAACACACCGAGGAGGTATGGACTTTAGCAATCTGAGAACAGCATGATGGGACTCTAGAGAAATAGAACAACAACAAGTGGTAGCTTTAGATTTGGAGCAATCCAGCAAAGCTTGCAAATTTCTTGCTGGGCACCACCCTCTTGGTCAGGGTGAGAGGCCAGAAATGGAGGCCATTTTCCATGGGGAAAACGAAGTCATTGGCCCAGGCTCTGGGTGTCAGATGACTGGTGGCATCTGGGGCTCTAAGGACTTGCAGGGTCCTAGTTGCTGGCAGCTTTCGTTCTGGAAGGATCCAGCATAGTTTGTAGATTCCTGGCTTGGCACTGCCCTGCCTGCCAGGCAAGTGGCCACAAATGAAGGCCATTTTCCCATGGGAAAAACGAAGTCCTTTCCCCAGGGTCTCAGGAATATGTTCAAGGTGGCGTTTGAGGCTCTAAGTACTTCCAGGGCCCTAGTTGCTGCCAGCTTTTCTTTTGGAAAAATCCAGCAACGATTGCATCATTCTAGCTAGGCTCCCACTTTCTGCCAGGGTGAGTGGCTGCCAAGGGAGGCCATTTGCCATGGGAAAAGAAGTCCTTTCCCCAGGGTCTGGGTGTCAGATGAAAGGTGGCCTTTGGGGTTCTGAGGACTTGTAGGGTAGTACTTACTGGCTAGAGTAGAGGAAATGGATTCTATTTGAATATCTGTCCCACAGGTCCTGGTTGTCCTTGATGGGCTGCAGCTGTGAGCATTGAAGAGAACTGGGATAAAAGGGGGCGGCGTAGCCATTCAGGGAGAGCCTTGAAGGAGCCCTGAACTGGGAAAGAACAGCATGCAGAAGAAAGCGTCTGTGCTGTGAAGATCTGCAGCCATAAGAACACACCGAGGAGGTATGGACTTTAGCAATCTGAGAACAGCATGATGGGACTCTAGAGAAATAGAAGAACAACAAGTGGTAGCTTTAGATTTGGAGCAATCCAGCAAAGCTTGCAAATTTCTTGCTGGGCACCACCCTCTTGGTCAGGGCGAGTGGCCAGAAATGGAGGCCATTTTCCATGGGGAAAAACGAAGTCATTGGCCCAGGCTCTGGGTGTCAGATGACTGGTGGCATCTGGGGCTCTAAGGACTTGCAGGGTCCTAGTTGCTGGCAGCTTTCGTTCTGGAAGGATCCAGCAGAGTTTGTAGATTCCTGGCTTGGCACTGCCCTGCCTGCCAGGCCAAGTGGCCACAAATGAAGGCCATTTCCCATGGGAAAAACGAAGTCCTTTCCCCAGGGTCTCAGGAATATGTTCAAGGTGGCGTTTGAGGCTCTAAGTACTTCCAGGGCCCTAGTTGCTGGCAGCTTTTCTTTTGGAAAAATCCAGCAACGATTGCATCATTCTAGCTAGGCTCCCACTTTCTGCCAGGGTGAGTGGCTGCCAAGGGAGGCCATTTGCCATGGGAAAAAGAAGTCCTTTCCCCAGGGTCTGGGTGTCAGATGAAAGGTGGCCTTTGGGGTTCTGAGGACTTGTAGGGTAGTACTTACTGGCTAGAGTAGAGGAAATGGATTCTATTTGAATATCTTCTAGAGCTTGCCCCACAGGTCCTGGTTGTCCTTGATGGGCTGCAGCTGTGAGCATTGAAGAGAACTGGGATAAAAGGGGGCGGCTTAGCCATTCAGGGAGAGCCTTGAAGGAGCCCTGAACTGGGAAAGAACAGCATGCAGAAGAAAGCGTCTGTGCTGTGAAGATCTGCAGCCATAAGAACACACCGAGGAGGTATGGACTTTAGCAATCTGAGAACAGCATGATGGGACTCTAGAGAAATAGAACAACAACAAGTGGCAGCTTTAGATTTGGAGCAATCCAGCAAAGCTTGCAAATTTCTTGCTGGGCACCACCCTCTTGGTCAGGGCGAGTGGCCAGAAATGGAGGCCATTTTCCATGGGGAAAACGAAGTCATTGGCCCAGGCTCTGGGTGTCAGATGACTGGTGGCATCTGGGGCTGTAAGGACTTGCAGGGTCCTAGTTGCTGGCAGCTTTCGTTCTGGAAGGATCCAGCACAGTTTGTAGATTCCTGGCTTGGCACTGCCCTGCCTGCCAGGCAGAGTGGCCAGAAATGAAGGCCATTTTCCATGGGAAAAACGAAGTCCTTTCCCCAGGGTCTCAGTAATATGTTCAAGGTGGCGTTTGAGGCTCTAAGTACTTCCAGGGCCCTAGTTGCTGCCAGCTTTTCTTTGGAAAAATCCAGCAACGATTGCATCATTCTAGCTAGGCTCCCACTTTCTGCCAGGGTGAGTGGCTGCCAAGGGAGGCCATTTGCCATGGGAAAAAGAAGTCCTTTCCCCAGGGTCTGGGTGTCAGATGAAAGGTGGCCTTTGGGGTTCTGAGGACTTGTAGGGTAGTACTTACTGGCTAGAGTAGAGGAAATGGATTCTATTTGAATATCTGTCCCACAGGTCCTGGTTGTCCTTGATGGGCTGCAGCTGTGAGCATTGAAGAGAACTGGGATAAAAGGGGGCGGCGTAGCCATTCAGGGAGAGCCTTGAAGGAGCCCTGAACTGGGAAAGAACAGCATGCAGAAGAAAGCGTCTGTGCTGTGAAGATCTGCAGCCATAAGAACACACCGAGGAGGTATGGACTTTAGCAATCTGAGAACAGCATGATGGGACTCTAGAGAAATAGAAGAACAACAAGTGGTAGCTTTAGATTTGGAGCAATCCCAGCAAAGCTTGCAAATTTCTTGCTGGGCACCACCCTCTTGGTCAGGGCGAGTGGCCAGAAATGGAGGGCCATTTTCCATGGGGAAAACGAAGTCATTGGCCCAGGCTCTGGGTGTCAGATGACTGGTGGCATCTGGGGCTGTAAGGACTTGCAGGGTCCTAGTTGCTGGCAGCTTTCGTTCTGGAAGGATCCAGCAGAGTTTGTAGATTCCTGGCTTGGCACTGCCCTGCCTGCCAGGCAGAGTGGCCACAAATGAAGGCCATTTCCATGGGAAAAAACGAAGTCCTTTCCCCAGGGTCTCAGTAATATGTTCAAGGTGGCGTTTGAGGCTCTAAGTACTTCCAGGGCCCTAGTTGCTGCCAGCTTTTCTTTTGGAAAAATCCAGCAACGATTGCATCATTCTAGCTAGGCTCCCACTTTCTGCCAGGGTGAGTGGCTGCCAAGGGAGGCCATTTGCCATGGGAAAAAGAAGTCCTTTCCCCAGGGTCTGGGTGTCAGATGAAAGGTGGCCTTTGGGGTTCTGAGGACTTGTAGGGTAGTACTTACTGGCTAGAGTAGAGGAAATGGATTCTATTTGAATATCTGTCCCACAGGTCCTGGTTGTCCTTGATGGGCTGCAGCTGTGAGCATTGAAGAGAACTGGGATAAAAGGGGGCGGCGTAGCCATTCAGGGAGAGCCTTGAAGGAGCCCTGAACTGGGAAAGAACAGCATGCAGAAGAAAGCGTCTGTGCTGTGAAGATCTGCAGCCATAAGAACACACCGAGGAGGTATGGACTTTAGCAATCTGAGAACAGCATGATGGGACTCTAGAGAAATAGAAGAACAACAAGTGGTAGCTTTAGATTTGGAGCAATCCAGCAAAGCTTGCAAATTTCTTGCTGGGCACCACCCTCTTGGTCAGGGCGAGTGGCCAGAAATGGAGGCCATTTCCATGGGGAAAACGAAGTCATTGGCCCAGGCTCTGGGTGTCAGATGACTGGTGGCATCTGGGGCTGTAAGGACTTGCAGGGTCCTAGTTGCTGGCAGCTTTCGTTCTGGAAGGATCCAGCAGAGTTTGTAGATTCCTGGCTTGGCACTGCCCTGCCTGCCAGGCCAAGTGGCCACAAATGAAGGCCATTTTCCATGGGAAAAACGAAGTCCTTTCCCCAGGGTCTCAGTAATATGTTCAAGGTGGCGTTTGAGGCTCTAAGTACTTCCAGGGCCCTAGTTGCTGCCAGCTTTTCTTTTGGAAAAATCCAGCAACGATTGCATCATTCTAGCTAGGCTCCCACTTTCTGCCAGGGTGAGTGGCTGCCAAGGGAGGCCATTTGCCATGGGAAAAAGAAGTCCTTTCCCCAGGGTCTGGGTGTCAGATGAAAGGTGCCTTTGGGGTTCTGAGGACTTGTAGGGTAGTACTTACTGGCTAGAGTAGAGGAAATGGATTCTATTTGAATATCTGTCTAGAGGCTTTGCCCCACAGGTCCTGGTTGTCCTTGATGGGCTGCAGCTGTGAGCATTGAAGAGAACTGGGATAAAAGGGGGCGGCTTAGCCATTCAGGGAGAGCCTTGAAGGAGCCCTGAACTGGAAAGAACAGCATGCAGAAGAAAGCGTCTGTGCTGTGAAGATCTGCAGCCATAAGAACACACCGAGGAGGTATGGACTTTAGCAATCTGAGAACAGCATGATGGGACTCTAGAGAAATAGAAGAACAACAAGTGGTAGCTTTAGATTTGGAGCAATCCAGCAAAGCTTGCAAATTTCTTGCTGGGCACCACCCTCTTGTCAGGGCGAGTGGCCAGCAATGGAGGCCATTTTCCATGGGGAAAACGAAGTCATTGGCCCAGGCTCTGGGTGTCAGATGACTGGTGGCATCTGGGGCTGTAAGGACTTGCAGGGTCCTAGTTGCTGGCAGCTTTCGTTCTGGAAGGATCCAGCAGCAGTTTGTAGATTCCTGGCTTGGCACTGCCCTGCCTGCCAGGCAGAGTGGCCAGAAATGAAGGCCATTTTCCATGGAAAAACGAAGTCCTTTCCCCAGGGTCTCAGTAATATGTTCAAGGTGGCGTTTGAGGCTCTAAGTACTTCCAGGGCCCTAGTTGCTGCCAGCTTTTCTTTTGGAAAAATCCAGCAACGATTGCATCATTCTAGCTAGGCTCCCACTTTCTGCCAGGGTGAGTGGCTGCCAAGGGAGGCCATTTGCCATGGGAAAAAGAAGTCCTTTCCCCAGGGTCTGGGTGTCAGATGAAAGGTGGCCTTTGGGGTTCTGAGGACTTGTAGGGTAGTACTTACTGGCTAGAGTAGAGGAAATGGATTCTATTTGAATATCTGTCCCACAGGTCCTGGTTGTCCTTGATGGGCTGCAGCTGTGAGCATTGAAGAGAACTGGGATAAAAGGGGGCGGCGTAGCCATTCAGGGAGAGCCTTGAAGGAGCCCTGAACTGGGAAAGAACAGCATGCAGAAGAAAGCGTCTGTGCTGTGAAGATCTGCAGCCATAAGAACACACCGAGGAGGTATGGACTTTAGCAATCTGAGAACAGCATGATGGGACTCTAGAGAAATAGAACAACAACAAGTGGTAGCTTTCGATTTGAGCAATCCAGCAAAGCTTGCAAATTTCTTGCTGGGCACCACCCTCTTGGTCAGGGCGAGTGGCCAGAAATGGAGGCCATTTTCCATGGGGAAAACGAAGTCATTGGCCCAGGCTCTGGGTGTCAGATGACTGGTGGCATCTGGGGCTCTAAGGACTTGCAGGGTCCTAGTTGCTGGCAGCTTTCGTTCTGGAAGGATCCAGCAGAGTTTGTAGATTCCTGGCTTGGCACTGCCCTGCCTGCCAGGCCAAGTGGCCACAAATGAAGCCATTTTCCATGGGAAAAACGAAGTCCTTTCCCCAGGGTCTCAGTAATATGTTCAAGGTGGCGTTTGAGGCTCTAAGTACTTCCAGGGCCCTAGTTGCTGGCAGCTTTTCTTTTGGAAAAATCCAGCAACGATTGCATCATTCTAGCTAGGCTCCCACTTTCTGCCAGGGTGAGTGGCTGCCAAGGGAGGCCATTTGCCATGGGAAAAAGAAGTCCTTTCCCCAGGGTCTGGGTGTCAGATGAAAGGTGGCCTTTGGGGTTCTGAGGACTTGTAGGGTAGTACTTACTGGCTAGAGTAGAGGAAATGGATTCTATTTGAATATCTGTCCCACAGGTCCTGGTTGTCCTTGATGGGCTGCAGCTGTGAGCATTGAAGAGAACTGGGATAAAAGGGGGCGGCGTAGCCATTCAGGGAGAGCCTTGAAGGAGCCCTGAACTGGGAAAGAACAGCATGCAGAAGAAAGCGTCTGTGCTGTGAAGATCTGCAGCCATAAGAACACACCGAGGAGGTATGGACTTTAGCAATCTGAGAACAGCATGATGGGACTCTAGAGAAATAGAACAACAACAAGTGGTAGCTTTAGATTTGGAGCAATCCAGCAAAGCTTGCAAATTTCTTGCTGGGCACCACCCTCTTGGTCAGGGCGAGTGGCCAGAAATGGAGGCCATTTTCCATGGGGAAAACGAAGTCATTGGCCCAGGCTCTGGGTGTCAGATGACTGGTGGCATCTGGGGCTGTAAGGACTTGCAGGGTCCTAGTTGCTGGCAGCTTTCGTTCTGGAAGGATCCAGCAGAGTTTGTAGATTCCTGGCTTGGCACTGCCCTGCCTGCCAGGCAGAGTGGCCACAAATGAAGGCCATTTTCCATGGGAAAAACGAAGTCCTTTCCCCAGGGTCTCAGTAATATGTTCAAGGTGGCGTTTGAGGCTCTAAGTACTTCCAGGGCCCTAGTTGCTGCCAGCTTTTCTTTTGGAAAAATCCAGCAACGATTGCATCATTCTAGCTAGGCTCCCACTTTCTGCCAGGGTGAGTGGCTGCCAAGGGAGGCCATTTGCCATGGGAAAAAGAAGTCCTTTCCCCAGGGTCTGGGTGTCAGATGAAAGGTGGCCTTTGGGGTTCTGAGGACTTGTAGGGTAGTACTTACTGGCTAGAGTAGAGGAAATGGATTCTATTTGAATATCTGTCCCACAGGTCCTGGTTGTCCTTGATGGGCTGCAGCTGTGAGCATTGAAGAGAACTGGGATAAAAGGGGGCGGCGTAGCCATTCAGGGAGAGCCTTGAAGGAGCCCTGAACTGGGAAAGAACAGCATGCAGAAGAAAGCGTCTGTGCTGTGAAGATCTGCAGCCATAAGAACACACCGAGGAGGTATGGACTTTAGCAATCTGAGAACAGCATGATGGGACTCTAGAGAAATAGAACAACAACAAGTGGTAGCTTTAGATTTGGAGCAATCCAGCAAAGCTTGCAAATTTCTTGCTGGGCACCACCCTCTTGGTCAGGGCGAGTGGCCAGAAATGGAGGCCATTTTCCATGGGGAAAACGAAGTCATTGGCCCAGGCTCTGGGTGTCAGATGACTGGTGGCATCTGGGGCTCTAAGGACTTGCAGGGTCCTAGTTGCTGGCAGCTTTCGTTCTGGAAGGATCCAGCAGAGTTTGTAGATTCCTGGCTTGGCACTGCCCTGCCTGCCAGGCCAAGTGGCCACAAATGAAGGCCATTTTCCATGGGAAAAACGAAGTCCTTTCCCCAGGGTCTCAGGAATATGTTCAAGGTGGCGTTTGAGGCTCTAAGTACTTCCAGGGCCCTAGTTGCTGGCAGCTTTTCTTTTGGAAAAATCCAGCAACGATTGCATCATTCTAGCTAGGCTCCCACTTTCTGCCAGGGTGAGTGGCTGCCAAGGGAGGCCATTTGCCATGGGAAAAAGAAGTCCTTTCCCCAGGGTCTGGGTGTCAGATGAAAGGTGGCCTTTGGGGTTCTGAGGACTTGTAGGGTAGTACTTACTGGCTAGAGTAGAGGAAATGGATTCTATTTGAATATCTGTCTAGAGGCTTTGCCCCACAGGTCCTGGTTGTCCTTGATGGGCTGCAGCTGTGAGCATTGAAGAGAACTGGGATAAAAGGGGGCGGCTTAGCCATTCAGGGAGAGCCTTGAAGGAGCCCTGAACTGGGAAAGAACAGCATGCAGAAGAAAGCGTCTGTGCTGTGAAGATCTGCAGCCATAAGAACACACCGAGGAGGTATGGACTTTAGCAATCTGAGAACAGCATTATGGGACTCTAGAGAAATAGAAGAACAACAAGTGGCAGCTTTCGATTTGGAGCAATCCAGCAAAGCTTGCAAATTTCTTGCTGGGCACCACCCTCTTGGTCAGGGCGAGTGGCCAGAAATGGAGGCCATTTTCCATGGGGAAAACGAAGTCATTGGCCCAGGCTCTGGGTGTCAGATGACTGGTGGCATCTGGGGCTGTAAGGACTTGCAGGGTCCTAGTTGCTGGCAGCTTTCGTTCTGGAAGGATCCAGCACAGTTTGTAGATTCCTGGCTTGGCACTGCCCTGCCTGCCAGGCAGAGTGGCCAGAAATGAAGGCCATTTTCCATGGGAAAAACGAAGTCCTTTCCCCAGGGTCTCAGGAATATGTTCAAGGTGGCGTTTGAGGCTCTAAGTACTTCCAGGGCCCTAGTTGCTGCCAGCTTTTCTTTTGGAAAAATCCAGCAACGATTGCATCATTCTAGCTAGGCTCCCACTTTCTGCCAGGGTGAGTGGCTGCCAAGGGAGGCCATTTGCCATGGGAAAAAGAAGTCCTTTCCCCAGGGTCTGGGTGTCAGATGAAAGGTGGCCTTTGGGGTTCTGAGGACTTGTAGGGTAGTACTTACTGGCTAGAGTAGAGGAAATGGATTCTATTTGAATATCTGTCCCACAGGTCCTGGTTGTCCTTGATGGGCTGCAGCTGTGAGCATTGAAGAGAACTGGGATAAAAGGGGGCGGCGTAGCCATTCAGGGAGAGCCTTGAAGGAGCCCTGAACTGGGAAAGAACAGCATGCAGAAGAAAGCATCTGTGCTGTGAAGATCTGCAGCCATAAGAACACACCGAGGAGGTATGGACTTTAGCAATCTGAGAACAGCATGATGGGACTCTAGAGAAATAGAAGAACAACAAGTGGTAGCTTTAGATTTGGAGCAATCCAGCAAAGCTTGCAAATTTCTTGCTGGGCACCACCCTCTTGGTCAGGGCGAGTGGCCAGAAATGGAGGCCATTTTCCATGGGGAAAACGAAGTCATTGGCCCAGGCTCTGGGTGTCAGATGACTGGTGGCATCTGGGGCTGTAAGGACTTGCAGGGTCCTAGTTGCTGGCAGCTTTCGTTCTGGAAGGATCCAGCAGAGTTTGTAGATTCCTGGCTTGGCACTGCCCTGCCTGCCAGGCAGAGTGGCCAGAAATGAAGGCCATTTTCCATGGGAAAAACGAAGTCCTTTCCCCAGGGTCTCAGTAATATGTTCAAGGTGGCGTTTGAGGCTCTAAGTACTTCCAGGGCCCTAGTTGCTGGCAGCTTTTCTTTTGGAAAAATCCAGCAACGATTGCATCATTCTAGCTAGGCTCCCACTTTCTGCCAGGGTGAGTGGCTGCCAAGGGAGGCCATTTGCCATGGGAAAAAGAAGTCCTTTCCCCAGGGTCTGGGTGTCAGATGAAAGGTGGCCTTTGGGGTTCTGAGGACTTGTAGGGTAGTACTTACTGGCTAGAGTAGAGGAAATGGATTCTATTTGAATATCTGTCCCACAGGTCCTGGTTGTCCTTGATGGGCTGCAGCTGTGAGCATTGAAGAGAACTGGGATAAAAGGGGGCGGCGTAGCCATTCAGGGAGAGCCTTGAAGGAGCCCTGAACTGGGAAAGAACAGCATGCAGAAGAAAGCGTCTGTGCTGTGAAGATCTGCAGCCATAAGAACACACCGAGGAGGTATGGACTTTAGCAATCTGAGAACAGCATGATGGGACTCTAGAGAAATAGAAGAACAACAAGTGGTAGCTTTAGATTTGGAGCAATCCAGCAAAGCTTGCAAATTTCTTGCTGGGCACCACCCTCTTGGTCAGGGCGAGTGGCCAGAAATGGAGGCCATTTTCCATGGGGAAAACGAAGTCATTGGCCCAGGCTCTGGGTGTCAGATGACTGGTGGCATCTGGGGCTCTAAGGACTTGCAGGGTCCTAGTTGCTGGCAGCTTTCGTTCTGGAAGGATCCAGCAGAGTTTGTAGATTCCTGGCTTGGCACTGCCCTGCCTGCCAGGCAGAGTGGCCACAAATGAAGGCCATTTTCCATGGGAAAAACGAAGTCCTTTCCCCAGGGTCTCAGGAATATGTTCAAGGTGGCGTTTGAGGCTCTAAGTACTTCCAGGGCCCTAGTTGCTGGCAGCTTTTCTTTTGGAAAAATCCAGCAACGATTGCATCATTCTAGCTAGGCTCCCACTTTCTGCCAGGGTGAGTGGCTGCCAAGGGAGGCCATTTGCCATGGGAAAAAGAAGTCCTTTCCCCAGGGTCTGGGTGTCAGATGAAAGGTGGCCTTTGGGGTTCTGAGGACTTGTAGGGTAGTACTTACTGGCTAGAGTAGAGGAAATGGATTCTATTTGAATATCTGTCCCACAGGTCCTGGTTGTCCTTGATGGGCTGCAGCTGTGAGCATTGAAGAGAACTGGGATAAAAGGGGGCGGCGTAGCCATTCAGGGAGAGCCTTGAAGGAGCCCTGAACTGGGAAAGAACAGCATGCAGAAGAAAGCGTCTGTGCTGTGAAGATCTGCAGCCATAAGAACACACCGAGGAGGTATGGACTTTAGCAATCTGAGAACAGCATGATGGGACTCTAGAGAAATAGAAGAACAACAAGTGGTAGCTTTAGATTTGGAGCAATCCAGCAAAGCTTGCAAATTTCTTGCTGGGCACCACCCTCTTGGTCAGGGCGAGTGGCCAGAAATGGAGGCCATTTTCCATGGGGAAAACGAAGTCATTGGCCCAGGCTCTGGGTGTCAGATGACTGGTGGCATCTGGGGCTCTAAGGACTTGCAGGGTCCTAGTTGCTGGCAGCTTTCGTTCTGGAAGGATCCAGCAGAGTTTGTAGATTCCTGGCTTGGCACTGCCCTGCCTGCCAGGCCAAGTGGCCACAAATGAAGGCCATTTTCCATGGGAAAAACGAAGTCCTTTCCCCAGGGTCTCAGTAATATGTTCAAGGTGGCGTTTGAGGCTCTAAGTACTTCCAGGGCCCTAGTTGCTGGCAGCTTTTCTTTTGGAAAAATCCAGCAACGATTGCATCATTCTAGCTAGGCTCCCACTTTCTGCCAGGGTGAGTGGCTGCCAAGGGAGGCCATTTGCCATGGGAAAAAGAAGTCCTTTCCCCAGGGTCTGGGTGTCAGATGAAAGGTGGCCTTTGGGGTTCTGAGGACTTGTAGGGTAGTACTTACTGGCTAGAGTAGAGGAAATGGATTCTATTTGAATATCTGTCCCACAGGTCCTGGTTGTCCTTGATGGGCTGCAGCTGTGAGCATTGAAGAGAACTGGGATAAAAGGGGGCGGCGTAGCCATTCAGGGAGAGCCTTGAAGGAGCCCTGAACTGGGAAAGAACAGCATGCAGAAGAAAGCGTCTGTGCTGTGAAGATCTGCAGCCATAAGAACACACCGAGGAGGTATGGACTTTAGCAATCTGAGAACAGCATGATGGGACTCTAGAGAAATAGAACAACAACAAGTGGTAGCTTTAGATTTGGAGCAATCCAGCAAAGCTTGCAAATTTCTTGCTGGGCACCACCCTCTTGGTCAGGGCGAGTGGCCAGAAATGGAGGCCATTTTCCATGGGGAAAACGAAGTCATTGGCCCAGGCTCTGGGTGTCAGATGACTGGTGGCATCTGGGGCTCTAAGGACTTGCAGGGTCCTAGTTGCTGGCAGCTTTCGTTCTGGAAGGATCCAGCAGAGTTTGTAGATTCCTGGCTTGGCACTGCCCTGCCTGCCAGGCAGAGTGGCCACAAATGAAGGCCATTTTCCATGGGAAAAACGAAGTCCTTTCCCCAGGGTCTCAGTAATATGTTCAAGGTGGCGTTTGAGGCTCTAAGTACTTCCAGGGCCCTAGTTGCTGCCAGCTTTTCTTTTGGAAAAATCCAGCAACGATTGCATCATTCTAGCTAGGCTCCCACTTTCTGCCAGGGTGAGTGGCTGCCAAGGGAGGCCATTTGCCATGGGAAAAAGAAGTCCTTTCCCCAGGGTCTGGGTGTCAGATGAAAGGTGGCCTTTGGGGTTCTGAGGACTTGTAGGGTAGTACTTACTGGCTAGAGTAGAGGAAATGGATTCTATTTGAATATCTGTCCCACAGGTCCTGGTTGTCCTTGATGGGCTGCAGCTGTGAGCATTGAAGAGAACTGGGATAAAAGGGGGCGGCGTAGCCATTCAGGGAGAGCCTTGAAGGAGCCCTGAACTGGGAAAGAACAGCATGCAGAAGAAAGCGTCTGTGCTGTGAAGATCTGCAGCCATAAGAACACACCGAGGAGGTATGGACTTTAGCAATCTGAGAACAGCATGATGGGACTCTAGAGAAATAGAACAACAACAAGTGGTAGCTTTAGATTTGGAGCAATCCAGCAAAGCTTGCAAATTTCTTGCTGGGCACCACCCTCTTGGTCAGGGCGAGTGGCCAGAAATGGAGGCCATTTTCCATGGGGAAAACGAAGTCATTGGCCCAGGCTCTGGGTGTCAGATGACTGGTGGCATCTGGGGCTCTAAGGACTTGCAGGGTCCTAGTTGCTGGCAGCTTTCGTTCTGGAAGGATCCAGCAGAGTTTGTAGATTCCTGGCTTGGCACTGCCCTGCCTGCCAGGCCAAGTGGCCACAAATGAAGGCCATTTTCCATGGGAAAAACGAAGTCCTTTCCCCAGGGTCTCAGGAATATGTTCAAGGTGGCGTTTGAGGCTCTAAGTACTTCCAGGGCCCTAGTTGCTGGCAGCTTTTCTTTTGGAAAAATCCAGCAACGATTGCATCATTCTAGCTAGGCTCCCACTTTCTGCCAGGGTGAGTGGCTGCCAAGGGAGGCCATTTGCCATGGGAAAAAGAAGTCCTTTCCCCAGGGTCTGGGTGTCAGATGAAAGGTGGCCTTTGGGGTTCTGAGGACTTGTAGGGTAGTACTTACTGGCTAGAGTAGAGGAAATGGATTCTATTTGAATATCTGTCTAGAGGCTTTGCCCCACAGGTCCTGGTTGTCCTTGATGGGCTGCAGCTGTGAGCATTGAAGAGAACTGGGATAAAAGGGGGCGGCTTAGCCATTCAGGGAGAGCCTTGAAGGAGCCCTGAACTGGGAAAGAACAGCATGCAGAAGAAAGCGTCTGTGCTGTGAAGATCTGCAGCCATAAGAACACACCGAGGAGGTATGGACTTTAGCAATCTGAGAACAGCATTATGGGACTCTAGAGAAATAGAAGAACAACAAGTGGCAGCTTTCGATTTGGAGCAATCCAGCAAAGCTTGCAAATTTCTTGCTGGGCACCACCCTCTTGGTCAGGGCGAGTGGCCAGAAATGGAGGCCATTTTCCATGGGGAAAACGAAGTCATTGGCCCAGGCTCTGGGTGTCAGATGACTGGTGGCATCTGGGGCTGTAAGGACTTGCAGGGTCCTAGTTGCTGGCAGCTTTCGTTCTGGAAGGATCCAGCACAGTTTGTAGATTCCTGGCTTGGCACTGCCCTGCCTGCCAGGCAGAGTGGCCAGAAATGAAGGCCATTTTCCATGGGAAAAACGAAGTCCTTTCCCCAGGGTCTCAGGAATATGTTCAAGGTGGCGTTTGAGGCTCTAAGTACTTCCAGGGCCCTAGTTGCTGCCAGCTTTTCTTTTGGAAAAATCCAGCAACGATTGCATCATTCTAGCTAGGCTCCCACTTTCTGCCAGGGTGAGTGGCTGCCAAGGGAGGCCATTTGCCATGGGAAAAAGAAGTCCTTTCCCCAGGGTCTGGGTGTCAGATGAAAGGTGGCCTTTGGGGTTCTGAGGACTTGTAGGGTAGTACTTACTGGCTAGAGTAGAGGAAATGGATTCTATTTGAATATCTGTCCCACAGGTCCTGGTTGTCCTTGATGGGCTGCAGCTGTGAGCATTGAAGAGAACTGGGATAAAAGGGGGCGGCGTAGCCATTCAGGGAGAGCCTTGAAGGAGCCCTGAACTGGGAAAGAACAGCATGCAGAAGAAAGCATCTGTGCTGTGAAGATCTGCAGCCATAAGAACACACCGAGGAGGTATGGACTTTAGCAATCTGAGAACAGCATGATGGGACTCTAGAGAAATAGAAGAACAACAAGTGGTAGCTTTAGATTTGGAGCAATCCAGCAAAGCTTGCAAATTTCTTGCTGGGCACCACCCTCTTGGTCAGGGCGAGTGGCCAGAAATGGAGGCCATTTTCCATGGGGAAAACGAAGTCATTGGCCCAGGCTCTGGGTGTCAGATGACTGGTGGCATCTGGGGCTGTAAGGACTTGCAGGGTCCTAGTTGCTGGCAGCTTTCGTTCTGGAAGGATCCAGCAGAGTTTGTAGATTCCTGGCTTGGCACTGCCCTGCCTGCCAGGCAGAGTGGCCAGAAATGAAGGCCATTTTCCATGGGAAAAACGAAGTCCTTTCCCCAGGGTCTCAGTAATATGTTCAAGGTGGCGTTTGAGGCTCTAAGTACTTCCAGGGCCCTAGTTGCTGGCAGCTTTTCTTTTGGAAAAATCCAGCAACGATTGCATCATTCTAGCTAGGCTCCCACTTTCTGCCAGGGTGAGTGGCTGCCAAGGGAGGCCATTTGCCATGGGAAAAAGAAGTCCTTTCCCCAGGGTCTGGGTGTCAGATGAAAGGTGGCCTTTGGGGTTCTGAGGACTTGTAGGGTAGTACTTACTGGCTAGAGTAGAGGAAATGGATTCTATTTGAATATCTGTCCCACAGGTCCTGGTTGTCCTTGATGGGCTGCAGCTGTGAGCATTGAAGAGAACTGGGATAAAAGGGGGCGGCGTAGCCATTCAGGGAGAGCCTTGAAGGAGCCCTGAACTGGGAAAGAACAGCATGCAGAAGAAAGCGTCTGTGCTGTGAAGATCTGCAGCCATAAGAACACACCGAGGAGGTATGGACTTTAGCAATCTGAGAACAGCATGATGGGACTCTAGAGAAATAGAAGAACAACAAGTGGTAGCTTTAGATTTGGAGCAATCCAGCAAAGCTTGCAAATTTCTTGCTGGGCACCACCCTCTTGGTCAGGGCGAGTGGCCAGAAATGGAGGCCATTTTCCATGGGGAAAACGAAGTCATTGGCCCAGGCTCTGGGTGTCAGATGACTGGTGGCATCTGGGGCTCTAAGGACTTGCAGGGTCCTAGTTGCTGGCAGCTTTCGTTCTGGAAGGATCCAGCAGAGTTTGTAGATTCCTGGCTTGGCACTGCCCTGCCTGCCAGGCAGAGTGGCCACAAATGAAGGCCATTTTCCATGGGAAAAACGAAGTCCTTTCCCCAGGGTCTCAGGAATATGTTCAAGGTGGCGTTTGAGGCTCTAAGTACTTCCAGGGCCCTAGTTGCTGGCAGCTTTTCTTTTGGAAAAATCCAGCAACGATTGCATCATTCTAGCTAGGCTCCCACTTTCTGCCAGGGTGAGTGGCTGCCAAGGGAGGCCATTTGCCATGGGAAAAAGAAGTCCTTTCCCCAGGGTCTGGGTGTCAGATGAAAGGTGGCCTTTGGGGTTCTGAGGACTTGTAGGGTAGTACTTACTGGCTAGAGTAGAGGAAATGGATTCTATTTGAATATCTGTCCCACAGGTCCTGGTTGTCCTTGATGGGCTGCAGCTGTGAGCATTGAAGAGAACTGGGATAAAAGGGGGCGGCGTAGCCATTCAGGGAGAGCCTTGAAGGAGCCCTGAACTGGGAAAGAACAGCATGCAGAAGAAAGCGTCTGTGCTGTGAAGATCTGCAGCCATAAGAACACACCGAGGAGGTATGGACTTTAGCAATCTGAGAACAGCATGATGGGACTCTAGAGAAATAGAACAACAACAAGTGGTAGCTTTAGATTTGGAGCAATCCAGCAAAGCTTGCAAATTTCTTGCTGGGCACCACCCTCTTGGTCAGGGTGAGAGGCCAGAAATGGAGGCCATTTTCCATGGGGAAAACGAAGTCATTGGCCCAGGCTCTGGGTGTCAGATGACTGGTGGCATCTGGGGCTCTAAGGACTTGCAGGGTCCTAGTTGCTGGCAGCTTTCGTTCTGGAAGGATCCAGCATAGTTTGTAGATTCCTGGCTTGGCACTGCCCTGCCTGCCAGGCCAAGTGGCCACAAATGAAGGCCATTTCCCATGGGAAAAACGAAGTCCTTTCCCCAGGGTCTCAGGAATATGTTCAAGGTGGCGTTTGAGGCTCTAAGTACTTCCAGGGCCCTAGTTGCTGCCAGCTTTTCTTTTGGAAAAATCCAGCAACGATTGCATCATTCTAGCTAGGCTCCCACTTTCTGCCAGGGTGAGTGGCTGCCAAGGGAGGCCATTTGCCATGGGAAAAAGAAGTCCTTTCCCCAGGGTCTGGGTGTCAGATGAAAGGTGGCCTTTGGGGTTCTGAGGACTTGTAGGGTAGTACTTACTGGCTAGAGTAGAGGAAATGGATTCTATTTGAATATCTGTCCCACAGGTCCTGGTTGTCCTTGATGGGCTGCAGCTGTGAGCATTGAAGAGAACTGGGATAAAAGGGGGCGGCGTAGCCATTCAGGGAGAGCCTTGAAGGAGCCCTGAACTGGGAAAGAACAGCATGCAGAAGAAAGCGTCTGTGCTGTGAAGATCTGCAGCCATAAGAACACACCGAGGAGGTATGGACTTTAGCAATCTGAGAACAGCATGATGGGACTCTAGAGAAATAGAAGAACAACAAGTGGTAGCTTTAGATTTGGAGCAATCCAGCAAAGCTTGCAAATTTCTTGCTGGGCACCACCCTCTTGGTCAGGGCGAGTGGCCAGAAATGGAGGCCATTTTCCATGGGGAAAACGAAGTCATTGGCCCAGGCTCTGGGTGTCAGATGACTGGTGGCATCTGGGGCTCTAAGGACTTGCAGGGTCCTAGTTGCTGGCAGCTTTCGTTCTGGAAGGATCCAGCAGAGTTTGTAGATTCCTGGCTTGGCACTGCCCTGCCTGCCAGGCCAAGTGGCCACAAATGAAGGCCATTTCCCATGGGAAAAACGAAGTCCTTTCCCCAGGGTCTCAGGAATATGTTCAAGGTGGCGTTTGAGGCTCTAAGTACTTCCAGGGCCCTAGTTGCTGGCAGCTTTTCTTTTGGAAAAATCCAGCAACGATTGCATCATTCTAGCTAGGCTCCCACTTTCTGCCAGGGTGAGTGGCTGCCAAGGGAGGCCATTTGCCATGGGAAAAAGAAGTCCTTTCCCCAGGGTCTGGGTGTCAGATGAAAGGTGGCCTTTGGGGTTCTGAGGACTTGTAGGGTAGTACTTACTGGCTAGAGTAGAGGAAATGGATTCTATTTGAATATCTGTCTAGAGGCTTTGCCCCACAGGTCCTGGTTGTCCTTGATGGGCTGCAGCTGTGAGCATTGAAGAGAACTGGGATAAAAGGGGGCGGCTTAGCCATTCAGGGAGAGCCTTGAAGGAGCCCTGAACTGGGAAAGAACAGCATGCAGAAGAAAGCGTCTGTGCTGTGAAGATCTGCAGCCATAAGAACACACCGAGGAGGTATGGACTTTAGCAATCTGAGAACAGCATGATGGGACTCTAGAGAAATAGAACAACAACAAGTGGCAGCTTTAGATTTGGAGCAATCCAGCAAAGCTTGCAAATTTCTTGCTGGGCACCACCCTCTTGGTCAGGGCGAGTGGCCAGAAATGGAGGCCATTTTCCATGGGGAAAACGAAGTCATTGGCCCAGGCTCTGGGTGTCAGATGACTGGTGGCATCTGGGGCTGTAAGGACTTGCAGGGTCCTAGTTGCTGGCAGCTTTCGTTCTGGAAGGATCCAGCACAGTTTGTAGATTCCTGGCTTGGCACTGCCCTGCCTGCCAGGCAGAGTGGCCACAAATGAAGGCCATTTTCCATGGGAAAAACGAAGTCCTTTCCCCAGGGTCTCAGTAATATGTTCAAGGTGGCGTTTGAGGCTCTAAGTACTTCCAGGGCCCTAGTTGCTGCCAGCTTTTCTTTTGGAAAAATCCAGCAACGATTGCATCATTCTAGCTAGGCTCCCACTTTCTGCCAGGGTGAGTGGCTGCCAAGGGAGGCCATTTGCCATGGGAAAAAGAAGTCCTTTCCCCAGGGTCTGGGTGTCAGATGAAAGGTGGCCTTTGGGGTTCTGAGGACTTGTAGGGTAGTACTTACTGGCTAGAGTAGAGGAAATGGATTCTATTTGAATATCTGTCCCACAGGTCCTGGTTGTCCTTGATGGGCTGCAGCTGTGAGCATTGAAGAGAACTGGGATAAAAGGGGGCGGCGTAGCCATTCAGGGAGAGCCTTGAAGGAGCCCTGAACTGGGAAAGAACAGCATGCAGAAGAAAGCGTCTGTGCTGTGAAGATCTGCAGCCATAAGAACACACCGAGGAGGTATGGACTTTAGCAATCTGAGAACAGCATGATGGGACTCTAGAGAAATAGAAGAACAACAAGTGGTAGCTTTAGATTTGGAGCAATCCAGCAAAGCTTGCAAATTTCTTGCTGGGCACCACCCTCTTGGTCAGGGCGAGTGGCCAGAAATGGAGGCCATTTTCCATGGGGAAAACGAAGTCATTGGCCCAGGCTCTGGGTGTCAGATGACTGGTGGCATCTGGGGCTGTAAGGACTTGCAGGGTCCTAGTTGCTGGCAGCTTTCGTTCTGGAAGGATCCAGCAGAGTTTGTAGATTCCTGGCTTGGCACTGCCCTGCCTGCCAGGCAGAGTGGCCACAAATGAAGGCCATTTTCCATGGGAAAAACGAAGTCCTTTCCCCAGGGTCTCAGTAATATGTTCAAGGTGGCGTTTGAGGCTCTAAGTACTTCCAGGGCCCTAGTTGCTGCCAGCTTTTCTTTTGGAAAAATCCAGCAACGATTGCATCATTCTAGCTAGGCTCCCACTTTCTGCCAGGGTGAGTGGCTGCCAAGGGAGGCCATTTGCCATGGGAAAAAGAAGTCCTTTCCCCAGGGTCTGGGTGTCAGATGAAAGGTGGCCTTTGGGGTTCTGAGGACTTGTAGGGTAGTACTTACTGGCTAGAGTAGAGGAAATGGATTCTATTTGAATATCTGTCCCACAGGTCCTGGTTGTCCTTGATGGGCTGCAGCTGTGAGCATTGAAGAGAACTGGGATAAAAGGGGGCGGCGTAGCCATTCAGGGAGAGCCTTGAAGGAGCCCTGAACTGGGAAAGAACAGCATGCAGAAGAAAGCGTCTGTGCTGTGAAGATCTGCAGCCATAAGAACACACCGAGGAGGTATGGACTTTAGCAATCTGAGAACAGCATGATGGGACTCTAGAGAAATAGAAGAACAACAAGTGGTAGCTTTAGATTTGGAGCAATCCAGCAAAGCTTGCAAATTTCTTGCTGGGCACCACCCTCTTGGTCAGGGCGAGTGGCCAGAAATGGAGGCCATTTTCCATGGGGAAAACGAAGTCATTGGCCCAGGCTCTGGGTGTCAGATGACTGGTGGCATCTGGGGCTGTAAGGACTTGCAGGGTCCTAGTTGCTGGCAGCTTTCGTTCTGGAAGGATCCAGCAGAGTTTGTAGATTCCTGGCTTGGCACTGCCCTGCCTGCCAGGCCAAGTGGCCACAAATGAAGGCCATTTTCCATGGGAAAAACGAAGTCCTTTCCCCAGGGTCTCAGTAATATGTTCAAGGTGGCGTTTGAGGCTCTAAGTACTTCCAGGGCCCTAGTTGCTGCCAGCTTTTCTTTTGGAAAAATCCAGCAACGATTGCATCATTCTAGCTAGGCTCCCACTTTCTGCCAGGGTGAGTGGCTGCCAAGGGAGGCCATTTGCCATGGGAAAAAGAAGTCCTTTCCCCAGGGTCTGGGTGTCAGATGAAAGGTGGCCTTTGGGGTTCTGAGGACTTGTAGGGTAGTACTTACTGGCTAGAGTAGAGGAAATGGATTCTATTTGAATATCTGTCTAGAGGCTTTGCCCCACAGGTCCTGGTTGTCCTTGATGGGCTGCAGCTGTGAGCATTGAAGAGAACTGGGATAAAAGGGGGCGGCTTAGCCATTCAGGGAGAGCCTTGAAGGAGCCCTGAACTGGGAAAGAACAGCATGCAGAAGAAAGCGTCTGTGCTGTGAAGATCTGCAGCCATAAGAACACACCGAGGAGGTATGGACTTTAGCAATCTGAGAACAGCATGATGGGACTCTAGAGAAATAGAAGAACAACAAGTGGCAGCTTTCGATTTGGAGCAATCCAGCAAAGCTTGCAAATTTCTTGCTGGGCACCACCCTCTTGGTCAGGGCGAGTGGCCAGAAATGGAGGCCATTTTCCATGGGGAAAACGAAGTCATTGGCCCAGGCTCTGGGTGTCAGATGACTGGTGGCATCTGGGGCTGTAAGGACTTGCAGGGTCCTAGTTGCTGGCAGCTTTCGTTCTGGAAGGATCCAGCACAGTTTGTAGATTCCTGGCTTGGCACTGCCCTGCCTGCCAGGCAGAGTGGCCAGAAATGAAGGCCATTTTCCATGGGAAAAACGAAGTCCTTTCCCCAGGGTCTCAGTAATATGTTCAAGGTGGCGTTTGAGGCTCTAAGTACTTCCAGGGCCCTAGTTGCTGCCAGCTTTTCTTTTGGAAAAATCCAGCAACGATTGCATCATTCTAGCTAGGCTCCCACTTTCTGCCAGGGTGAGTGGCTGCCAAGGGAGGCCATTTGCCATGGGAAAAAGAAGTCCTTTCCCCAGGGTCTGGGTGTCAGATGAAAGGTGGCCTTTGGGGTTCTGAGGACTTGTAGGGTAGTACTTACTGGCTAGAGTAGAGGAAATGGATTCTATTTGAATATCTGTCCCACAGGTCCTGGTTGTCCTTGATGGGCTGCAGCTGTGAGCATTGAAGAGAACTGGGATAAAAGGGGGCGGCGTAGCCATTCAGGGAGAGCCTTGAAGGAGCCCTGAACTGGGAAAGAACAGCATGCAGAAGAAAGCGTCTGTGCTGTGAAGATCTGCAGCCATAAGAACACACCGAGGAGGTATGGACTTTAGCAATCTGAGAACAGCATGATGGGACTCTAGAGAAATAGAACAACAACAAGTGGTAGCTTTAGATTTGGAGCAATCCAGCAAAGCTTGCAAATTTCTTGCTGGGCACCACCCTCTTGGTCAGGGCGAGTGGCCAGAAATGGAGGCCATTTTCCATGGGGAAAACGAAGTCATTGGCCCAGGCTCTGGGTGTCAGATGACTGGTGGCATCTGGGGCTGTAAGGACTTGCAGGGTCCTAGTTGCTGGCAGCTTTCGTTCTGGAAGGATCCAGCAGAGTTTGTAGATTCCTGGCTTGGCACTGCCCTGCCTGCCAGGCAGAGTGGCCACAAATGAAGGCCATTTTCCATGGGAAAAACGAAGTCCTTTCCCCAGGGTCTCAGGAATATGTTCAAGGTGGCGTTTGAGGCTCTAAGTACTTCCAGGGCCCTAGTTGCTGCCAGCTTTTCTTTTGGAAAAATCCAGCAACGATTGCATCATTCTAGCTAGGCTCCCACTTTCTGCCAGGGTGAGTGGCTGCCAAGGGAGGCCATTTGCCATGGGAAAAAGAAGTCCTTTCCCCAGGGTCTGGGTGTCAGATGAAAGGTGGCCTTTGGGGTTCTGAGGACTTGTAGGGTAGTACTTACTGGCTAGAGTAGAGGAAATGGATTCTATTTGAATATCTGTCCCACAGGTCCTGGTTGTCCTTGATGGGCTGCAGCTGTGAGCATTGAAGAGAACTGGGATAAAAGGGGGCGGCGTAGCCATTCAGGGAGAGCCTTGAAGGAGCCCTGAACTGGGAAAGAACAGCATGCAGAAGAAAGCGTCTGTGCTGTGAAGATCTGCAGCCATAAGAACACACCGAGGAGGTATGGACTTTAGCAATCTGAGAACAGCATGATGGGACTCTAGAGAAATAGAACAACAACAAGTGGTAGCTTTAGATTTGGAGCAATCCAGCAAAGCTTGCAAATTTCTTGCTGGGCACCACCCTCTTGGTCAGGGTGAGAGGCCAGAAATGGAGGCCATTTTCCATGGGGAAAACGAAGTCATTGGCCCAGGCTCTGGGTGTCAGATGAAAGGTGGCGTCTGGGGCTCTAAGGACTTGCAGGGTCCTAGTTGCTGGCAGCTTTCGTTCTGGAAGGATCCAGCATAGTTTGTAGATTCCTGGCTTGGCACTGCCCTGCCTGCCAGGCCAAGTGGCCACAAATGAAGGCCATTTCCCATGGGAAAAACGAAGTCCTTTCCCCAGGGTCTCAGGAATATGTTCAAGGTGGCGTTTGAGGCTCTAAGTACTTCCAGGGCCCTAGTTGCTGGCAGCTTTTCTTTTGGAAAAATCCAGCAACGATTGCATCATTCTAGCTAGGCTCCCACTTTCTGCCAGGGTGAGTGGCTGCCAAGGGAGGCCATTTGCCATGGGAAAAAGAAGTCCTTTCCCCAGGGTCTGGGTGTCAGATGAAAGGTGGCCTTTGGGGTTCTGAGGACTTGTAGGGTAGTACTTACTGGCTAGAGTAGAGGAAATGGATTCTATTTGAATATCTGTCCCACAGGTCCTGGTTGTCCTTGATGGGCTGCAGCTGTGAGCATTGAAGAGAACTGGGATAAAAGGGGGCGGCGTAGCCATTCAGGGAGAGCCTTGAAGGAGCCCTGAACTGGGAAAGAACAGCATGCAGAAGAAAGCGTCTGTGCTGTGAAGATCTGCAGCCATAAGAACACACCGAGGAGGTATGGACTTTAGCAATCTGAGAACAGCATGATGGGACTCTAGAGAAATAGAAGAACAACAAGTGGTAGCTTTAGATTTGGAGCAATCCAGCAAAGCTTGCAAATTTCTTGCTGGGCACCACCCTCTTGGTCAGGGCGAGTGGCCAGAAATGGAGGCCATTTTCCATGGGGAAAACGAAGTCATTGGCCCAGGCTCTGGGTGTCAGATGACTGGTGGCATCTGGGGCTCTAAGGACTTGCAGGGTCCTAGTTGCTGGCAGCTTTCGTTCTGGAAGGATCCAGCAGAGTTTGTAGATTCCTGGCTTGGCACTGCCCTGCCTGCCAGGCCAAGTGGCCACAAATGAAGGCCATTTCCCATGGGAAAAACGAAGTCCTTTCCCCAGGGTCTCAGGAATATGTTCAAGGTGGCGTTTGAGGCTCTAAGTACTTCCAGGGCCCTAGTTGCTGGCAGCTTTTCTTTTGGAAAAATCCAGCAACGATTGCATCATTCTAGCTAGGCTCCCACTTTCTGCCAGGGTGAGTGGCTGCCAAGGGAGGCCATTTGCCATGGGAAAAAGAAGTCCTTTCCCCAGGGTCTGGGTGTCAGATGAAAGGTGGCCTTTGGGGTTCTGAGGACTTGTAGGGTAGTACTTACTGGCTAGAGTAGAGGAAATGGATTCTATTTGAATATCTGTCTAGAGGCTTTGCCCCACAGGTCCTGGTTGTCCTTGATGGGCTGCAGCTGTGAGCATTGAAGAGAACTGGGATAAAAGGGGGCGGCTTAGCCATTCAGGGAGAGCCTTGAAGGAGCCCTGAACTGGGAAAGAACAGCATGCAGAAGAAAGCGTCTGTGCTGTGAAGATCTGCAGCCATAAGAACACACCGAGGAGGTATGGACTTTAGCAATCTGAGAACAGCATGATGGGACTCTAGAGAAATAGAACAACAACAAGTGGCAGCTTTAGATTTGGAGCAATCCAGCAAAGCTTGCAAATTTCTTGCTGGGCACCACCCTCTTGGTCAGGGCGAGTGGCCAGAAATGGAGGCCATTTTCCATGGGGAAAACGAAGTCATTGGCCCAGGCTCTGGGTGTCAGATGACTGGTGGCATCTGGGGCAGTAAGGACTTGCAGGGTCCTAGTTGCTGGCAGCTTTCGTTCTGGAAGGATCCAGCAGAGTTTGTAGATTCCTGGCTTGGCACTGCCCTGCCTGCCAGGCAGAGTGGCCAGAAATGAAGGCCATTTTCCATGGGAAAAACGAAGTCCTTTCCCCAGGGTCTCAGTAATATGTTCAAGGTGGCGTTTGAGGCTCTAAGTACTTCCAGGGCCCTAGTTGCTGCCAGCTTTTCTTTTGGAAAAATCCAGCAACGATTGCATCATTCTAGCTAGGCTCCCACTTTCTGCCAGGGTGAGTGGCTGCCAAGGGAGGCCATTTGCCATGGGAAAAAGAAGTCCTTTCCCCAGGGTCTGGGTGTCAGATGAAAGGTGGCCTTTGGGGTTCTGAGGACTTGTAGGGTAGTACTTACTGGCTAGAGTAGAGGAAATGGATTCTATTTGAATATCTGTCCCACAGGTCCTGGTTGTCCTTGATGGGCTGCAGCTGTGAGCATTGAAGAGAACTGGGATAAAAGGGGGCGGCGTAGCCATTCAGGGAGAGCCTTGAAGGAGCCCTGAACTGGGAAAGAACAGCATGCAGAAGAAAGCGTCTGTGCTGTGAAGATCTGCAGCCATAAGAACACACCGAGGAGGTATGGACTTTAGCAATCTGAGAACAGCATGATGGGACTCTAGAGAAATAGAACAACAACAAGTGGTAGCTTTAGATTTGGAGCAATCCAGCAAAGCTTGCAAATTTCTTGCTGGGCACCACCCTCTTGGTCAGGGCGAGTGGCCAGAAATGGAGGCCATTTTCCATGGGGAAAACGAAGTCATTGGCCCAGGCTCTGGGTGTCAGATGACTGGTGGCATCTGGGGCTGTAAGGACTTGCAGGGTCCTAGTTGCTGGCAGCTTTCGTTCTGGAAGGATCCAGCAGAGTTTGTAGATTCCTGGCTTGGCACTGCCCTGCCTGCCAGGCAGAGTGGCCACAAATGAAGGCCATTTTCCATGGGAAAAACGAAGTCCTTTCCCCAGGGTCTCAGTAATATGTTCAAGGTGGCGTTTGAGGCTCTAAGTACTTCCAGGGCCCTAGTTGCTGCCAGCTTTTCTTTTGGAAAAATCCAGCAACGATTGCATCATTCTAGCTAGGCTCCCACTTTCTGCCAGGGTGAGTGGCTGCCAAGGGAGGCCATTTGCCATGGGAAAAAGAAGTCCTTTCCCCAGGGTCTGGGTGTCAGATGAAAGGTGGCCTTTGGGGTTCTGAGGACTTGTAGGGTAGTACTTACTGGCTAGAGTAGAGGAAATGGATTCTATTTGAATATCTGTCCCACAGGTCCTGGTTGTCCTTGATGGGCTGCAGCTGTGAGCATTGAAGAGAACTGGGATAAAAGGGGGCGGCGTAGCCATTCAGGGAGAGCCTTGAAGGAGCCCTGAACTGGGAAAGAACAGCATGCAGAAGAAAGCGTCTGTGCTGTGAAGATCTGCAGCCATAAGAACACACCGAGGAGGTATGGACTTTAGCAATCTGAGAACAGCATGATGGGACTCTAGAGAAATAGAAGAACAACAAGTGGTAGCTTTAGATTTGGAGCAATCCAGCAAAGCTTGCAAATTTCTTGCTGGGCACCACCCTCTTGGTCAGGGCGAGTGGCCAGCAATGGAGGCCATTTTCCATGGGGAAAACGAAGTCATTGGCCCAGGCTCTGGGTGTCAGATGACTGGTGGCATCTGGGGCTGTAAGGACTTGCAGGGTCCTAGTTGCTGGCAGCTTTCGTTCTGGAAGGATCCAGCAGAGTTTGTAGATTCCTGGCTTGGCACTGCCCTGCCTGCCAGGCAGAGTGGCCACAAATGAAGGCCATTTTCCATGGGAAAAACGAAGTCCTTTCCCCAGGGTCTCAGTAATATGTTCAAGGTGGCGTTTGAGGCTCTAAGTACTTCCAGGGCCCTAGTTGCTGCCAGCTTTTCTTTTGGAAAAATCCAGCAACGATTGCATCATTCTAGCTAGGCTCCCACTTTCTGCCAGGGTGAGTGGCTGCCAAGGGAGGCCATTTGCCATGGGAAAAAGAAGTCCTTTCCCCAGGGTCTGGGTGTCAGATGAAAGGTGGCCTTTGGGGTTCTGAGGACTTGTAGGGTAGTACTTACTGGCTAGAGTAGAGGAAATGGATTCTATTTGAATATCTGTCCCACAGGTCCTGGTTGTCCTTGATGGGCTGCAGCTGTGAGCATTGAAGAGAACTGGGATAAAAGGGGGCGGCGTAGCCATTCAGGGAGAGCCTTGAAGGAGCCCTGAACTGGGAAAGAACAGCATGCAGAAGAAAGCGTCTGTGCTGTGAAGATCTGCAGCCATAAGAACACACCGAGGAGGTATGGACTTTAGCAATCTGAGAACAGCATGATGGGACTCTAGAGAAATAGAACAACAACAAGTGGTAGCTTTCGATTTGGAGCAATCCAGCAAAGCTTGCAAATTTCTTGCTGGGCACCACCCTCTTGGTCAGGGCGAGTGGCCAGAAATGGAGGCCATTTTCCATGGGGAAAACGAAGTCATTGGCCCAGGCTCTGGGTGTCAGATGACTGGTGGCATCTGGGGCTCTAAGGACTTGCAGGGTCCTAGTTGCTGGCAGCTTTCGTTCTGGAAGGATCCAGCAGAGTTTGTAGATTCCTGGCTTGGCACTGCCCTGCCTGCCAGGCCAAGTGGCCACAAATGAAGGCCATTTTCCATGGGAAAAACGAAGTCCTTTCCCCAGGGTCTCAGTAATATGTTCAAGGTGGCGTTTGAGGCTCTAAGTACTTCCAGGGCCCTAGTTGCTGCCAGCTTTTCTTTTGGAAAAATCCAGCAACGATTGCATCATTCTAGCTAGGCTCCCACTTTCTGCCAGGGTGAGTGGCTGCCAAGGGAGGCCATTTGCCATGGGAAAAAGAAGTCCTTTCCCCAGGGTCTGGGTGTCAGATGAAAGGTGGCCTTTGGGGTTCTGAGGACTTGTAGGGTAGTACTTACTGGCTAGAGTAGAGGAAATGGATTCTATTTGAATATCTGTCCCACAGGTCCTGGTTGTCCTTGATGGGCTGCAGCTGTGAGCATTGAAGAGAACTGGGATAAAAGGGGGCGGCGTAGCCATTCAGGGAGAGCCTTGAAGGAGCCCTGAACTGGGAAAGAACAGCATGCAGAAGAAAGCGTCTGTGCTGTGAAGATCTGCAGCCATAAGAACACACCGAGGAGGTATGGACTTTAGCAATCTGAGAACAGCATGATGGGACTCTAGAGAAATAGAACAACAACAAGTGGTAGCTTTAGATTTGGAGCAATCCAGCAAAGCTTGCAAATTTCTTGCTGGGCACCACCCTCTTGGTCAGGGCGAGTGGCCAGAAATGGAGGCCATTTTCCATGGGGAAAACGAAGTCATTGGCCCAGGCTCTGGGTGTCAGATGACTGGTGGCATCTGGGGCTGTAAGGACTTGCAGGGTCCTAGTTGCTGGCAGCTTTCGTTCTGGAAGGATCCAGCAGAGTTTGTAGATTCCTGGCTTGGCACTGCCCTGCCTGCCAGGCAGAGTGGCCAGAAATGAAGGCCATTTTCCATGGGAAAAACGAAGTCCTTTCCCCAGGGTCTCAGTAATATGTTCAAGGTGGCGTTTGAGGCTCTAAGTACTTCCAGGGCCCTAGTTGCTGCCAGCTTTTCTTTTGGAAAAATCCAGCAACGATTGCATCATTCTAGCTAGGCTCCCACTTTCTGCCAGGGTGAGTGGCTGCCAAGGGAGGCCATTTGCCATGGGAAAAAGAAGTCCTTTCCCCAGGGTCTGGGTGTCAGATGAAAGGTGGCCTTTGGGGTTCTGAGGACTTGTAGGGTAGTACTTACTGGCTAGAGTAGAGGAAATGGATTCTATTTGAATATCTGTCCCACAGGTCCTGGTTGTCCTTGATGGGCTGCAGCTGTGAGCATTGAAGAGAACTGGGATAAAAGGGGGCGGCGTAGCCATTCAGGGAGAGCCTTGAAGGAGCCCTGAACTGGGAAAGAACAGCATGCAGAAGAAAGCGTCTGTGCTGTGAAGATCTGCAGCCATAAGAACACACCGAGGAGGTATGGACTTTAGCAATCTGAGAACAGCATGATGGGACTCTAGAGAAATAGAACAACAACAAGTGGTAGCTTTAGATTTGGAGCAATCCAGCAAAGCTTGCAAATTTCTTGCTGGGCACCACCCTCTTGGTCAGGGCGAGTGGCCAGCAATGGAGGCCATTTTCCATGGGGAAAACGAAGTCATTGGCCCAGGCTCTGGGTGTCAGATGACAGGTGGCATCTGGGGCTGTAAGGACTTGCAGGGTCCTAGTTGCTGGCAGCTTTCGTTCTGGAAGGATCCAGCAGAGTTTGTAGATTCCTGGCTTGGCACTGCCCTGCCTGCCAGGCAGAGTGGCCAGAAATGAAGGCCATTTTCCATGGGAAAAACGAAGTCCTTTCCCCAGGGTCTCAGTAATATGTTCAAGGTGGCGTTTGAGGCTCTAAGTACTTCCAGGGCCCTAGTTGCTGCCAGCTTTTCTTTTGGAAAAATCCAGCAACGATTGCATCATTCTAGCTAGGCTCCCACTTTCTGCCAGGGTGAGTGGCTGCCAAGGGAGGCCATTTGCCATGGGAAAAAGAAGTCCTTTCCCCAGGGTCTGGGTGTCAGATGAAAGGTGGCCTTTGGGGTTCTGAGGACTTGTAGGGTAGTACTTACTGGCTAGAGTAGAGGAAATGGATTCTATTTGAATATCTGTCCCACAGGTCCTGGTTGTCCTTGATGGGCTGCAGCTGTGAGCATTGAAGAGAACTGGGATAAAAGGGGGCGGCGTAGCCATTCAGGGAGAGCCTTGAAGGAGCCCTGAACTGGGAAAGAACAGCATGCAGAAGAAAGCGTCTGTGCTGTGAAGATCTGCAGCCATAAGAACACACCGAGGAGGTATGGACTTTAGCAATCTGAGAACAGCATGATGGGACTCTAGAGAAATAGAAGAACAACAAGTGGTAGCTTTAGATTTGGAGCAATCCAGCAAAGCTTGCAAATTTCTTGCTGGGCACCACCCTCTTGGTCAGGGCGAGTGGCCAGCAATGGAGGCCATTTTCCATGGGGAAAACGAAGTCATTGGCCCAGGCTCTGGGTGTCAGATGACTGGTGGCATCTGGGGCTGTAAGGACTTGCAGGGTCCTAGTTGCTGGCAGCTTTCGTTCTGGAAGGATCCAGCAGAGTTTGTAGATTCCTGGCTTGGCACTGCCCTGCCTGCCAGGCAGAGTGGCCAGAAATGAAGGCCATTTTCCATGGGAAAAACGAAGTCCTTTCCCCAGGGTCTCAGTAATATGTTCAAGGTGGCGTTTGAGGCTCTAAGTACTTCCAGGGCCCTAGTTGCTGCCAGCTTTTCTTTTGGAAAAATCCAGCAACGATTGCATCATTCTAGCTAGGCTCCCACTTTCTGCCAGGGTGAGTGGCTGCCAAGGGAGGCCATTTGCCATGGGAAAAAGAAGTCCTTTCCCCAGGGTCTGGGTGTCAGATGAAAGGTGGCCTTTGGGGTTCTGAGGACTTGTAGGGTAGTACTTACTGGCTAGAGTAGAGGAAATGGATTCTATTTGAATATCTGTCCCACAGGTCCTGGTTGTCCTTGATGGGCTGCAGCTGTGAGCATTGAAGAGAACTGGGATAAAAGGGGGCGGCGTAGCCATTCAGGGAGAGCCTTGAAGGAGCCCTGAACTGGGAAAGAACAGCATGCAGAAGAAAGCGTCTGTGCTGTGAAGATCTGCAGCCATAAGAACACACCGAGGAGGTATGGACTTTAGCAATCTGAGAACAGCATGATGGGACTCTAGAGAAATAGAACAACAACAAGTGGTAGCTTTCGATTTGGAGCAATCCAGCAAAGCTTGCAAATTTCTTGCTGGGCACCACCCTCTTGGTCAGGGCGAGTGGCCAGAAATGGAGGCCATTTTCCATGGGGAAAACGAAGTCATTGGCCCAGGCTCTGGGTGTCAGATGACTGGTGGCATCTGGGGCTCTAAGGACTTGCAGGGTCCTAGTTGCTGGCAGCTTTCGTTCTGGAAGGATCCAGCAGAGTTTGTAGATTCCTGGCTTGGCACTGCCCTGCCTGCCAGGCCAAGTGGCCACAAATGAAGGCCATTTTCCATGGGAAAAACGAAGTCCTTTCCCCAGGGTCTCAGTAATATGTTCAAGGTGGCGTTTGAGGCTCTAAGTACTTCCAGGGCCCTAGTTGCTGCCAGCTTTTCTTTTGGAAAAATCCAGCAACGATTGCATCATTCTAGCTAGGCTCCCACTTTCTGCCAGGGTGAGTGGCTGCCAAGGGAGGCCATTTGCCATGGGAAAAAGAAGTCCTTTCCCCAGGGTCTGGGTGTCAGATGAAAGGTGGCCTTTGGGGTTCTGAGGACTTGTAGGGTAGTACTTACTGGCTAGAGTAGAGGAAATGGATTCTATTTGAATATCTGTCCCACAGGTCCTGGTTGTCCTTGATGGGCTGCAGCTGTGAGCATTGAAGAGAACTGGGATAAAAGGGGGCGGCGTAGCCATTCAGGGAGAGCCTTGAAGGAGCCCTGAACTGGGAAAGAACAGCATGCAGAAGAAAGCGTCTGTGCTGTGAAGATCTGCAGCCATAAGAACACACCGAGGAGGTATGGACTTTAGCAATCTGAGAACAGCATGATGGGACTCTAGAGAAATAGAACAACAACAAGTGGTAGCTTTAGATTTGGAGCAATCCAGCAAAGCTTGCAAATTTCTTGCTGGGCACCACCCTCTTGGTCAGGGCGAGTGGCCAGAAATGGAGGCCATTTTCCATGGGGAAAACGAAGTCATTGGCCCAGGCTCTGGGTGTCAGATGACTGGTGGCATCTGGGGCTGTAAGGACTTGCAGGGTCCTAGTTGCTGGCAGCTTTCGTTCTGGAAGGATCCAGCAGAGTTTGTAGATTCCTGGCTTGGCACTGCCCTGCCTGCCAGGCAGAGTGGCCACAAATGAAGGCCATTTTCCATGGGAAAAACGAAGTCCTTTCCCCAGGGTCTCAGTAATATGTTCAAGGTGGCGTTTGAGGCTCTAAGTACTTCCAGGGCCCTAGTTGCTGCCAGCTTTTCTTTTGGAAAAATCCAGCAACGATTGCATCATTCTAGCTAGGCTCCCACTTTCTGCCAGGGTGAGTGGCTGCCAAGGGAGGCCATTTGCCATGGGAAAAAGAAGTCCTTTCCCCAGGGTCTGGGTGTCAGATGAAAGGTGGCCTTTGGGGTTCTGAGGACTTGTAGGGTAGTACTTACTGGCTAGAGTAGAGGAAATGGATTCTATTTGAATATCTGTCCCACAGGTCCTGGTTGTCCTTGATGGGCTGCAGCTGTGAGCATTGAAGAGAACTGGGATAAAAGGGGGCGGCGTAGCCATTCAGGGAGAGCCTTGAAGGAGCCCTGAACTGGGAAAGAACAGCATGCAGAAGAAAGCGTCTGTGCTGTGAAGATCTGCAGCCATAAGAACACACCGAGGAGGTATGGACTTTAGCAATCTGAGAACAGCATGATGGGACTCTAGAGAAATAGAAGAACAACAAGTGGTAGCTTTAGATTTGGAGCAATCCAGCAAAGCTTGCAAATTTCTTGCTGGGCACCACCCTCTTGGTCAGGGCGAGTGGCCAGCAATGGAGGCCATTTTCCATGGGGAAAACGAAGTCATTGGCCCAGGCTCTGGGTGTCAGATGACAGGTGGCATCTGGGGCTGTAAGGACTTGCAGGGTCCTAGTTGCTGGCAGCTTTCGTTCTGGAAGGATCCAGCAGAGTTTGTAGATTCCTGGCTTGGCACTGCCCTGCCTGCCAGGCAGAGTGGCCAGAAATGAAGGCCATTTTCCATGGGAAAAACGAAGTCCTTTCCCCAGGGTCTCAGTAATATGTTCAAGGTGGCGTTTGAGGCTCTAAGTACTTCCAGGGCCCTAGTTGCTGCCAGCTTTTCTTTTGGAAAAATCCAGCAACGATTGCATCATTCTAGCTAGGCTCCCACTTTCTGCCAGGGTGAGTGGCTGCCAAGGGAGGCCATTTGCCATGGGAAAAAGAAGTCCTTTCCCCAGGGTCTGGGTGTCAGATGAAAGGTGGCCTTTGGGGTTCTGAGGACTTGTAGGGTAGTACTTACTGGCTAGAGTAGAGGAAATGGATTCTATTTGAATATCTGTCCCACAGGTCCTGGTTGTCCTTGATGGGCTGCAGCTGTGAGCATTGAAGAGAACTGGGATAAAAGGGGGCGGCGTAGCCATTCAGGGAGAGCCTTGAAGGAGCCCTGAACTGGGAAAGAACAGCATGCAGAAGAAAGCGTCTGTGCTGTGAAGATCTGCAGCCATAAGAACACACCGAGGAGGTATGGACTTTAGCAATCTGAGAACAGCATTATGGGACTCTAGAGAAATAGAACAACAACAAGTGGTAGCTTTCGATTTGGAGCAATCCAGCAAAGCTTGCAAATTTCTTGCTGGGCACCACCCTCTTGGTCAGGGCGAGTGGCCAGAAATGGAGGCCATTTTCCATGGGGAAAACGAAGTCATTGGCCCAGGCTCTGGGTGTCAGATGACTGGTGGCATCTGGGGCTCTAAGGACTTGCAGGGTCCTAGTTGCTGGCAGCTTTCGTTCTGGAAGGATCCAGCAGAGTTTGTAGATTCCTGGCTTGGCACTGCCCTGCCTGCCAGGCCAAGTGGCCACAAATGAAGGCCATTTTCCATGGGAAAAACGAAGTCCTTTCCCCAGGGTCTCAGGAATATGTTCAAGGTGGCGTTTGAGGCTCTAAGTACTTCCAGGGCCCTAGTTGCTGCCAGCTTTTCTTTTGGAAAAATCCAGCAACGATTGCATCATTCTAGCTAGGCTCCCACTTTCTGCCAGGGTGAGTGGCTGCCAAGGGAGGCCATTTGCCATGGGAAAAAGAAGTCCTTTCCCCAGGGTCTGGGTGTCAGATGAAAGGTGGCCTTTGGGGTTCTGAGGACTTGTAGGGTAGTACTTACTGGCTAGAGTAGAGGAAATGGATTCTATTTGAATATCTGTCTAGAGGCTTTGCCCCACAGGTCCTGGTTGTCCTTGATGGGCTGCAGCTGTGAGCATTGAAGAGAACTGGGATAAAAGGGGGCGGCTTAGCCATTCAGGGAGAGCCTTGAAGGAGCCCTGAACTGGGAAAGAACAGCATGCAGAAGAAAGCGTCTGTGCTGTGAAGATCTGCAGCCATAAGAACACACCGAGGAGGTATGGACTTTAGCAATCTGAGAACAGCATTATGGGACTCTAGAGAAATAGAAGAACAACAAGTGGCAGCTTTCGATTTGGAGCAATCCAGCAAAGCTTGCAAATTTCTTGCTGGGCACCACCCTCTTGGTCAGGGCGAGTGGCCAGCAATGGAGGCCATTTTCCATGGGGAAAACGAAGTCATTGGCCCAGGCTCTGGGTGTCAGATGACTGGTGGCATCTGGGGCTGTAAGGACTTGCAGGGTCCTAGTTGCTGGCAGCTTTCGTTCTGGAAGGATCCAGCACAGTTTGTAGATTCCTGGCTTGGCACTGCCCTGCCTGCCAGGCAGAGTGGCCAGAAATGAAGGCCATTTTCCATGGGAAAAACGAAGTCCTTTCCCCAGGGTCTCAGTAATATGTTCAAGGTGGCGTTTGAGGCTCTAAGTACTTCCAGGGCCCTAGTTGCTGCCAGCTTTTCTTTTGGAAAAATCCAGCAACGATTGCATCATTCTAGCTAGGCTCCCACTTTCTGCCAGGGTGAGTGGCTGCCAAGGGAGGCCATTTGCCATGGGAAAAAGAAGTCCTTTCCCCAGGGTCTGGGTGTCAGATGAAAGGTGGCCTTTGGGGTTCTGAGGACTTGTAGGGTAGTACTTACTGGCTAGAGTAGAGGAAATGGATTCTATTTGAATATCTGTCCCACAGGTCCTGGTTGTCCTTGATGGGCTGCAGCTGTGAGCATTGAAGAGAACTGGGATAAAAGGGGGCGGCGTAGCCATTCAGGGAGAGCCTTGAAGGAGCCCTGAACTGGGAAAGAACAGCATGCAGAAGAAAGCGTCTGTGCTGTGAAGATCTGCAGCCATAAGAACACACCGAGGAGGTATGGACTTTAGCAATCTGAGAACAGCATGATGGGACTCTAGAGAAATAGAACAACAACAAGTGGTAGCTTTAGATTTGGAGCAATCCAGCAAAGCTTGCAAATTTCTTGCTGGGCACCACCCTCTTGGTCAGGGCGAGTGGCCAGAAATGGAGGCCATTTTCCATGGGGAAAACGAAGTCATTGGCCCAGGCTCTGGGTGTCAGATGACTGGTGGCATCTGGGGCTCTAAGGACTTGCAGGGTCCTAGTTGCTGGCAGCTTTCGTTCTGGAAGGATCCAGCAGAGTTTGTAGATTCCTGGCTTGGCACTGCCCTGCCTGCCAGGCAGAGTGGCCAGAAATGAAGGCCATTTTCCATGGGAAAAACGAAGTCCTTTCCCCAGGGTCTCAGGAATATGTTCAAGGTGGCGTTTGAGGCTCTAAGTACTTCCAGGGCCCTAGTTGCTGCCAGCTTTTCTTTTGGAAAAATCCAGCAACGATTGCATCATTCTAGCTAGGCTCCCACTTTCTGCCAGGGTGAGTGGCTGCCAAGGGAGGCCATTTGCCATGGGAAAAAGAAGTCCTTTCCCCAGGGTCTGGGTGTCAGATGAAAGGTGGCCTTTGGGGTTCTGAGGACTTGTAGGGTAGTACTTACTGGCTAGAGTAGAGGAAATGGATTCTATTTGAATATCTGTCTAGAGGCTTTGCCCCACAGGTCCTGGTTGTCCTTGATGGGCTGCAGCTGTGAGCATTGAAGAGAACTGGGATAAAAGGGGGCGGCTTAGCCATTCAGGGAGAGCCTTGAAGGAGCCCTGAACTGGGAAAGAACAGCATGCAGAAGAAAGCGTCTGTGCTGTGAAGATCTGCAGCCATAAGAACACACCGAGGAGGTATGGACTTTAGCAATCTGAGAACAGCATTATGGGACTCTAGAGAAATAGAAGAACAACAAGTGGCAGCTTTCGATTTGGAGCAATCCAGCAAAGCTTGCAAATTTCTTGCTGGGCACCACCCTCTTGGTCAGGGCGAGTGGCCAGCAATGGAGGCCATTTTCCATGGGGAAAACGAAGTCATTGGCCCAGGCTCTGGGTGTCAGATGACTGGTGGCATCTGGGGCTGTAAGGACTTGCAGGGTCCTAGTTGCTGGCAGCTTTCGTTCTGGAAGGATCCAGCACAGTTTGTAGATTCCTGGCTTGGCACTGCCCTGCCTGCCAGGCAGAGTGGCCAGAAATGAAGGCCATTTTCCATGGGAAAAACGAAGTCCTTTCCCCAGGGTCTCAGTAATATGTTCAAGGTGGCGTTTGAGGCTCTAAGTACTTCCAGGGCCCTAGTTGCTGCCAGCTTTTCTTTTGGAAAAATCCAGCAACGATTGCATCATTCTAGCTAGGCTCCCACTTTCTGCCAGGGTGAGTGGCTGCCAAGGGAGGCCATTTGCCATGGGAAAAAGAAGTCCTTTCCCCAGGGTCTGGGTGTCAGATGAAAGGTGGCCTTTGGGGTTCTGAGGACTTGTAGGGTAGTACTTACTGGCTAGAGTAGAGGAAATGGATTCTATTTGAATATCTGTCCCACAGGTCCTGGTTGTCCTTGATGGGCTGCAGCTGTGAGCATTGAAGAGAACTGGGATAAAAGGGGGCGGCGTAGCCATTCAGGGAGAGCCTTGAAGGAGCCCTGAACTGGGAAAGAACAGCATGCAGAAGAAAGCGTCTGTGCTGTGAAGATCTGCAGCCATAAGAACACACCGAGGAGGTATGGACTTTAGCAATCTGAGAACAGCATGATGGGACTCTAGAGAAATAGAACAACAACAAGTGGTAGCTTTAGATTTGGAGCAATCCAGCAAAGCTTGCAAATTTCTTGCTGGGCACCACCCTCTTGGTCAGGGCGAGTGGCCAGAAATGGAGGCCATTTTCCATGGGGAAAACGAAGTCATTGGCCCAGGCTCTGGGTGTCAGATGACTGGTGGCATCTGGGGCTCTAAGGACTTGCAGGGTCCTAGTTGCTGGCAGCTTTCGTTCTGGAAGGATCCAGCAGAGTTTGTAGATTCCTGGCTTGGCACTGCCCTGCCTGCCAGGCAGAGTGGCCAGAAATGAAGGCCATTTTCCATGGGAAAAACGAAGTCCTTTCCCCAGGGTCTCAGTAATATGTTCAAGGTGGCGTTTGAGGCTCTAAGTACTTCCAGGGCCCTAGTTGCTGCCAGCTTTTCTTTTGGAAAAATCCAGCAACGATTGCATCATTCTAGCTAGGCTCCCACTTTCTGCCAGGGTGAGTGGCTGCCAAGGGAGGCCATTTGCCATGGGAAAAAGAAGTCCTTTCCCCAGGGTCTGGGTGTCAGATGAAAGGTGGCCTTTGGGGTTCTGAGGACTTGTAGGGTAGTACTTACTGGCTAGAGTAGAGGAAATGGATTCTATTTGAATATCTGTCCCACAGGTCCTGGTTGTCCTTGATGGGCTGCAGCTGTGAGCATTGAAGAGAACTGGGATAAAAGGGGGCGGCGTAGCCATTCAGGGAGAGCCTTGAAGGAGCCCTGAACTGGGAAAGAACAGCATGCAGAAGAAAGCGTCTGTGCTGTGAAGATCTGCAGCCATAAGAACACACCGAGGAGGTATGGACTTTAGCAATCTGAGAACAGCATGATGGGACTCTAGAGAAATAGAACAACAACAAGTGGTAGCTTTAGATTTGGAGCAATCCAGCAAAGCTTGCAAATTTCTTGCTGGGCACCACCCTCTTGGTCAGGGCGAGTGGCCAGAAATGGAGGCCATTTTCCATGGGGAAAACGAAGTCATTGGCCCAGGCTCTGGGTGTCAGATGACTGGTGGCATCTGGGGCTCTAAGGACTTGCAGGGTCCTAGTTGCTGGCAGCTTTCGTTCTGGAAGGATCCAGCAGAGTTTGTAGATTCCTGGCTTGGCACTGCCCTGCCTGCCAGGCCAAGTGGCCACAAATGAAGGCCATTTTCCATGGGAAAAACGAAGTCCTTTCCCCAGGGTCTCAGTAATATGTTCAAGGTGGCGTTTGAGGCTCTAAGTACTTCCAGGGCCCTAGTTGCTGCCAGCTTTTCTTTTGGAAAAATCCAGCAACGATTGCATCATTCTAGCTAGGCTCCCACTTTCTGCCAGGGTGAGTGGCTGCCAAGGGAGGCCATTTGCCATGGGAAAAAGAAGTCCTTTCCCCAGGGTCTGGGTGTCAGATGAAAGGTGGCCTTTGGGGTTCTGAGGACTTGTAGGGTAGTACTTACTGGCTAGAGTAGAGGAAATGGATTCTATTTGAATATCTGTCCCACAGGTCCTGGTTGTCCTTGATGGGCTGCAGCTGTGAGCATTGAAGAGAACTGGGATAAAAGGGGGCGGCGTAGCCATTCAGGGAGAGCCTTGAAGGAGCCCTGAACTGGGAAAGAACAGCATGCAGAAGAAAGCGTCTGTGCTGTGAAGATCTGCAGCCATAAGAACACACCGAGGAGGTATGGACTTTAGCAATCTGAGAACAGCATGATGGGACTCTAGAGAAATAGAACAACAACAAGTGGTAGCTTTAGATTTGGAGCAATCCAGCAAAGCTTGCAAATTTCTTGCTGGGCACCACCCTCTTGGTCAGGGCGAGTGGCCAGAAATGGAGGCCATTTTCCATGGGGAAAACGAAGTCATTGGCCCAGGCTCTGGGTGTCAGATGACTGGTGGCATCTGGGGCTCTAAGGACTTGCAGGGTCCTAGTTGCTGGCAGCTTTCGTTCTGGAAGGATCCAGCAGAGTTTGTAGATTCCTGGCTTGGCACTGCCCTGCCTGCCAGGCAGAGTGGCCACAAATGAAGGCCATTTTCCATGGGAAAAACGAAGTCCTTTCCCCAGGGTCTCAGGAATATGTTCAAGGTGGCGTTTGAGGCTCTAAGTACTTCCAGGGCCCTAGTTGCTGCCAGCTTTTCTTTTGGAAAAATCCAGCAACGATTGCATCATTCTAGCTAGGCTCCCACTTTCTGCCAGGGTGAGTGGCTGCCAAGGGAGGCCATTTGCCATGGGAAAAAGAAGTCCTTTCCCCAGGGTCTGGGTGTCAGATGAAAGGTGGCCTTTGGGGTTCTGAGGACTTGTAGGGTAGTACTTACTGGCTAGAGTAGAGGAAATGGATTCTATTTGAATATCTGTCCCACAGGTCCTGGTTGTCCTTGATGGGCTGCAGCTGTGAGCATTGAAGAGAACTGGGATAAAAGGGGGCGGCGTAGCCATTCAGGGAGAGCCTTGAAGGAGCCCTGAACTGGGAAAGAACAGCATGCAGAAGAAAGCGTCTGTGCTGTGAAGATCTGCAGCCATAAGAACACACCGAGGAGGTATGGACTTTAGCAATCTGAGAACAGCATGATGGGACTCTAGAGAAATAGAACAACAACAAGTGGTAGCTTTAGATTTGGAGCAATCCAGCAAAGCTTGCAAATTTCTTGCTGGGCACCACCCTCTTGGTCAGGGTGAGAGGCCAGAAATGGAGGCCATTTTCCATGGGGAAAACGAAGTCATTGGCCCAGGCTCTGGGTGTCAGATGAAAGGTGGCGTCTGGGGCTCTAAGGACTTGCAGGGTCCTAGTTGCTGGCAGCTTTCGTTCTGGAAGGATCCAGCATAGTTTGTAGATTCCTGGCTTGGCACTGCCCTGCCTGCCAGGCCAAGTGGCCACAAATGAAGGCCATTTCCCATGGGAAAAACGAAGTCCTTTCCCCAGGGTCTCAGGAATATGTTCAAGGTGGCGTTTGAGGCTCTAAGTACTTCCAGGGCCCTAGTTGCTGGCAGCTTTTCTTTTGGAAAAATCCAGCAACGATTGCATCATTCTAGCTAGGCTCCCACTTTCTGCCAGGGTGAGTGGCTGCCAAGGGAGGCCATTTGCCATGGGAAAAAGAAGTCCTTTCCCCAGGGTCTGGGTGTCAGATGAAAGGTGGCCTTTGGGGTTCTGAGGACTTGTAGGGTAGTACTTACTGGCTAGAGTAGAGGAAATGGATTCTATTTGAATATCTGTCCCACAGGTCCTGGTTGTCCTTGATGGGCTGCAGCTGTGAGCATTGAAGAGAACTGGGATAAAAGGGGGCGGCGTAGCCATTCAGGGAGAGCCTTGAAGGAGCCCTGAACTGGGAAAGAACAGCATGCAGAAGAAAGCGTCTGTGCTGTGAAGATCTGCAGCCATAAGAACACACCGAGGAGGTATGGACTTTAGCAATCTGAGAACAGCATGATGGGACTCTAGAGAAATAGAACAACAACAAGTGGTAGCTTTAGATTTGGAGCAATCCAGCAAAGCTTGCAAATTTCTTGCTGGGCACCACCCTCTTGGTCAGGGCGAGTGGCCAGAAATGGAGGCCATTTTCCATGGGGAAAACGAAGTCATTGGCCCAGGCTCTGGGTGTCAGATGACTGGTGGCATCTGGGGCTCTAAGGACTTGCAGGGTCCTAGTTGCTGGCAGCTTTCGTTCTGGAAGGATCCAGCAGAGTTTGTAGATTCCTGGCTTGGCACTGCCCTGCCTGCCAGGCCAAGTGGCCACAAATGAAGGCCATTTTCCATGGGAAAAACGAAGTCCTTTCCCCAGGGTCTCAGGAATATGTTCAAGGTGGCGTTTGAGGCTCTAAGTACTTCCAGGGCCCTAGTTGCTGGCAGCTTTTCTTTTGGAAAAATCCAGCAACGATTGCATCATTCTAGCTAGGCTCCCACTTTCTGCCAGGGTGAGTGGCTGCCAAGGGAGGCCATTTGCCATGGGAAAAAGAAGTCCTTTCCCCAGGGTCTGGGTGTCAGATGAAAGGTGGCCTTTGGGGTTCTGAGGACTTGTAGGGTAGTACTTACTGGCTAGAGTAGAGGAAATGGATTCTATTTGAATATCTGTCTAGAGGCTTTGCCCCACAGGTCCTGGTTGTCCTTGATGGGCTGCAGCTGTGAGCATTGAAGAGAACTGGGATAAAAGGGGGCGGCTTAGCCATTCAGGGAGAGCCTTGAAGGAGCCCTGAACTGGGAAAGAACAGCATGCAGAAGAAAGCGTCTGTGCTGTGAAGATCTGCAGCCATAAGAACACACCGAGGAGGTATGGACTTTAGCAATCTGAGAACAGCATGATGGGACTCTAGAGAAATAGAACAACAACAAGTGGCAGCTTTAGATTTGGAGCAATCCAGCAAAGCTTGCAAATTTCTTGCTGGGCACCACCCTCTTGGTCAGGGCGAGTGGCCAGAAATGGAGGCCATTTTCCATGGGGAAAACGAAGTCATTGGCCCAGGCTCTGGGTGTCAGATGACTGGTGGCATCTGGGGCTGTAAGGACTTGCAGGGTCCTAGTTGCTGGCAGCTTTCGTTCTGGAAGGATCCAGCACAGTTTGTAGATTCCTGGCTTGGCACTGCCCTGCCTGCCAGGCAGAGTGGCCAGAAATGAAGGCCATTTTCCATGGGAAAAACGAAGTCCTTTCCCCAGGGTCTCAGTAATATGTTCAAGGTGGCGTTTGAGGCTCTAAGTACTTCCAGGGCCCTAGTTGCTGCCAGCTTTTCTTTTGGAAAAATCCAGCAACGATTGCATCATTCTAGCTAGGCTCCCACTTTCTGCCAGGGTGAGTGGCTGCCAAGGGAGGCCATTTGCCATGGGAAAAAGAAGTCCTTTCCCCAGGGTCTGGGTGTCAGATGAAAGGTGGCCTTTGGGGTTCTGAGGACTTGTAGGGTAGTACTTACTGGCTAGAGTAGAGGAAATGGATTCTATTTGAATATCTGTCCCACAGGTCCTGGTTGTCCTTGATGGGCTGCAGCTGTGAGCATTGAAGAGAACTGGGATAAAAGGGGGCGGCGTAGCCATTCAGGGAGAGCCTTGAAGGAGCCCTGAACTGGGAAAGAACAGCATGCAGAAGAAAGCGTCTGTGCTGTGAAGATCTGCAGCCATAAGAACACACCGAGGAGGTATGGACTTTAGCAATCTGAGAACAGCATGATGGGACTCTAGAGAAATAGAACAACAACAAGTGGTAGCTTTAGATTTGGAGCAATCCAGCAAAGCTTGCAAATTTCTTGCTGGGCACCACCCTCTTGGTCAGGGCGAGTGGCCAGAAATGGAGGCCATTTTCCATGGGGAAAACGAAGTCATTGGCCCAGGCTCTGGGTGTCAGATGACTGGTGGCATCTGGGGCTGTAAGGACTTGCAGGGTCCTAGTTGCTGGCAGCTTTCGTTCTGGAAGGATCCAGCAGAGTTTGTAGATTCCTGGCTTGGCACTGCCCTGCCTGCCAGGCAGAGTGGCCACAAATGAAGGCCATTTTCCATGGGAAAAACGAAGTCCTTTCCCCAGGGTCTCAGGAATATGTTCAAGGTGGCGTTTGAGGCTCTAAGTACTTCCAGGGCCCTAGTTGCTGCCAGCTTTTCTTTTGGAAAAATCCAGCAACGATTGCATCATTCTAGCTAGGCTCCCACTTTCTGCCAGGGTGAGTGGCTGCCAAGGGAGGCCATTTGCCATGGGAAAAAGAAGTCCTTTCCCCAGGGTCTGGGTGTCAGATGAAAGGTGGCCTTTGGGGTTCTGAGGACTTGTAGGGTAGTACTTACTGGCTAGAGTAGAGGAAATGGATTCTATTTGAATATCTGTCCCACAGGTCCTGGTTGTCCTTGATGGGCTGCAGCTGTGAGCATTGAAGAGAACTGGGATAAAAGGGGGCGGCGTAGCCATTCAGGGAGAGCCTTGAAGGAGCCCTGAACTGGGAAAGAACAGCATGCAGAAGAAAGCGTCTGTGCTGTGAAGATCTGCAGCCATAAGAACACACCGAGGAGGTATGGACTTTAGCAATCTGAGAACAGCATGATGGGACTCTAGAGAAATAGAAGAACAACAAGTGGTAGCTTTAGATTTGGAGCAATCCAGCAAAGCTTGCAAATTTCTTGCTGGGCACCACCCTCTTGGTCAGGGCGAGTGGCCAGAAATGGAGGCCATTTTCCATGGGGAAAACGAAGTCATTGGCCCAGGCTCTGGGTGTCAGATGACTGGTGGCATCTGGGGCTGTAAGGACTTGCAGGGTCCTAGTTGCTGGCAGCTTTCGTTCTGGAAGGATCCAGCAGAGTTTGTAGATTCCTGGCTTGGCACTGCCCTGCCTGCCAGGCCAAGTGGCCACAAATGAAGGCCATTTTCCATGGGAAAAACGAAGTCCTTTCCCCAGGGTCTCAGTAATATGTTCAAGGTGGCGTTTGAGGCTCTAAGTACTTCCAGGGCCCTAGTTGCTGCCAGCTTTTCTTTTGGAAAAATCCAGCAACGATTGCATCATTCTAGCTAGGCTCCCACTTTCTGCCAGGGTGAGTGGCTGCCAAGGGAGGCCATTTGCCATGGGAAAAAGAAGTCCTTTCCCCAGGGTCTGGGTGTCAGATGAAAGGTGGCCTTTGGGGTTCTGAGGACTTGTAGGGTAGTACTTACTGGCTAGAGTAGAGGAAATGGATTCTATTTGAATATCTGTCTAGAGGCTTTGCCCCACAGGTCCTGGTTGTCCTTGATGGGCTGCAGCTGTGAGCATTGAAGAGAACTGGGATAAAAGGGGGCGGCTTAGCCATTCAGGGAGAGCCTTGAAGGAGCCCTGAACTGGGAAAGAACAGCATGCAGAAGAAAGCGTCTGTGCTGTGAAGATCTGCAGCCATAAGAACACACCGAGGAGGTATGGACTTTAGCAATCTGAGAACAGCATGATGGGACTCTAGAGAAATAGAAGAACAACAAGTGGCAGCTTTCGATTTGGAGCAATCCAGCAAAGCTTGCAAATTTCTTGCTGGGCACCACCCTCTTGGTCAGGGCGAGTGGCCAGAAATGGAGGCCATTTTCCATGGGGAAAACGAAGTCATTGGCCCAGGCTCTGGGTGTCAGATGACTGGTGGCATCTGGGGCTGTAAGGACTTGCAGGGTCCTAGTTGCTGGCAGCTTTCGTTCTGGAAGGATCCAGCACAGTTTGTAGATTCCTGGCTTGGCACTGCCCTGCCTGCCAGGCAGAGTGGCCAGAAATGAAGGCCATTTTCCATGGGAAAAACGAAGTCCTTTCCCCAGGGTCTCAGTAATATGTTCAAGGTGGCGTTTGAGGCTCTAAGTACTTCCAGGGCCCTAGTTGCTGCCAGCTTTTCTTTTGGAAAAATCCAGCAACGATTGCATCATTCTAGCTAGGCTCCCACTTTCTGCCAGGGTGAGTGGCTGCCAAGGGAGGCCATTTGCCATGGGAAAAAGAAGTCCTTTCCCCAGGGTCTGGGTGTCAGATGAAAGGTGGCCTTTGGGGTTCTGAGGACTTGTAGGGTAGTACTTACTGGCTAGAGTAGAGGAAATGGATTCTATTTGAATATCTGTCCCACAGGTCCTGGTTGTCCTTGATGGGCTGCAGCTGTGAGCATTGAAGAGAACTGGGATAAAAGGGGGCGGCGTAGCCATTCAGGGAGAGCCTTGAAGGAGCCCTGAACTGGGAAAGAACAGCATGCAGAAGAAAGCGTCTGTGCTGTGAAGATCTGCAGCCATAAGAACACACCGAGGAGGTATGGACTTTAGCAATCTGAGAACAGCATGATGGGACTCTAGAGAAATAGAACAACAACAAGTGGTAGCTTTAGATTTGGAGCAATCCAGCAAAGCTTGCAAATTTCTTGCTGGGCACCACCCTCTTGGTCAGGGCGAGTGGCCAGAAATGGAGGCCATTTTCCATGGGGAAAACGAAGTCATTGGCCCAGGCTCTGGGTGTCAGATGACTGGTGGCATCTGGGGCTCTAAGGACTTGCAGGGTCCTAGTTGCTGGCAGCTTTCGTTCTGGAAGGATCCAGCAGAGTTTGTAGATTCCTGGCTTGGCACTGCCCTGCCTGCCAGGCAGAGTGGCCACAAATGAAGGCCATTTTCCATGGGAAAAACGAAGTCCTTTCCCCAGGGTCTCAGGAATATGTTCAAGGTGGCGTTTGAGGCTCTAAGTACTTCCAGGGCCCTAGTTGCTGCCAGCTTTTCTTTTGGAAAAATCCAGCAACGATTGCATCATTCTAGCTAGGCTCCCACTTTCTGCCAGGGTGAGTGGCTGCCAAGGGAGGCCATTTGCCATGGGAAAAAGAAGTCCTTTCCCCAGGGTCTGGGTGTCAGATGAAAGGTGGCCTTTGGGGTTCTGAGGACTTGTAGGGTAGTACTTACTGGCTAGAGTAGAGGAAATGGATTCTATTTGAATATCTGTCCCACAGGTCCTGGTTGTCCTTGATGGGCTGCAGCTGTGAGCATTGAAGAGAACTGGGATAAAAGGGGGCGGCGTAGCCATTCAGGGAGAGCCTTGAAGGAGCCCTGAACTGGGAAAGAACAGCATGCAGAAGAAAGCGTCTGTGCTGTGAAGATCTGCAGCCATAAGAACACACCGAGGAGGTATGGACTTTAGCAATCTGAGAACAGCATGATGGGACTCTAGAGAAATAGAACAACAACAAGTGGTAGCTTTAGATTTGGAGCAATCCAGCAAAGCTTGCAAATTTCTTGCTGGGCACCACCCTCTTGGTCAGGGTGAGAGGCCAGAAATGGAGGCCATTTTCCATGGGGAAAACGAAGTCATTGGCCCAGGCTCTGGGTGTCAGATGAAAGGTGGCGTCTGGGGCTCTAAGGACTTGCAGGGTCCTAGTTGCTGGCAGCTTTCGTTCTGGAAGGATCCAGCATAGTTTGTAGATTCCTGGCTTGGCACTGCCCTGCCTGCCAGGCCAAGTGGCCACAAATGAAGGCCATTTCCCATGGGAAAAACGAAGTCCTTTCCCCAGGGTCTCAGGAATATGTTCAAGGTGGCGTTTGAGGCTCTAAGTACTTCCAGGGCCCTAGTTGCTGGCAGCTTTTCTTTTGGAAAAATCCAGCAACGATTGCATCATTCTAGCTAGGCTCCCACTTTCTGCCAGGGTGAGTGGCTGCCAAGGGAGGCCATTTGCCATGGGAAAAAGAAGTCCTTTCCCCAGGGTCTGGGTGTCAGATGAAAGGTGGCCTTTGGGGTTCTGAGGACTTGTAGGGTAGTACTTACTGGCTAGAGTAGAGGAAATGGATTCTATTTGAATATCTGTCCCACAGGTCCTGGTTGTCCTTGATGGGCTGCAGCTGTGAGCATTGAAGAGAACTGGGATAAAAGGGGGCGGCGTAGCCATTCAGGGAGAGCCTTGAAGGAGCCCTGAACTGGGAAAGAACAGCATGCAGAAGAAAGCGTCTGTGCTGTGAAGATCTGCAGCCATAAGAACACACCGAGGAGGTATGGACTTTAGCAATCTGAGAACAGCATGATGGGACTCTAGAGAAATAGAACAACAACAAGTGGTAGCTTTAGATTTGGAGCAATCCAGCAAAGCTTGCAAATTTCTTGCTGGGCACCACCCTCTTGGTCAGGGCGAGTGGCCAGAAATGGAGGCCATTTTCCATGGGGAAAACGAAGTCATTGGCCCAGGCTCTGGGTGTCAGATGACTGGTGGCATCTGGGGCTCTAAGGACTTGCAGGGTCCTAGTTGCTGGCAGCTTTCGTTCTGGAAGGATCCAGCAGAGTTTGTAGATTCCTGGCTTGGCACTGCCCTGCCTGCCAGGCCAAGTGGCCACAAATGAAGGCCATTTTCCATGGGAAAAACGAAGTCCTTTCCCCAGGGTCTCAGGAATATGTTCAAGGTGGCGTTTGAGGCTCTAAGTACTTCCAGGGCCCTAGTTGCTGGCAGCTTTTCTTTTGGAAAAATCCAGCAACGATTGCATCATTCTAGCTAGGCTCCCACTTTCTGCCAGGGTGAGTGGCTGCCAAGGGAGGCCATTTGCCATGGGAAAAAGAAGTCCTTTCCCCAGGGTCTGGGTGTCAGATGAAAGGTGGCCTTTGGGGTTCTGAGGACTTGTAGGGTAGTACTTACTGGCTAGAGTAGAGGAAATGGATTCTATTTGAATATCTGTCTAGAGGCTTTGCCCCACAGGTCCTGGTTGTCCTTGATGGGCTGCAGCTGTGAGCATTGAAGAGAACTGGGATAAAAGGGGGCGGCTTAGCCATTCAGGGAGAGCCTTGAAGGAGCCCTGAACTGGGAAAGAACAGCATGCAGAAGAAAGCGTCTGTGCTGTGAAGATCTGCAGCCATAAGAACACACCGAGGAGGTATGGACTTTAGCAATCTGAGAACAGCATGATGGGACTCTAGAGAAATAGAACAACAACAAGTGGCAGCTTTAGATTTGGAGCAATCCAGCAAAGCTTGCAAATTTCTTGCTGGGCACCACCCTCTTGGTCAGGGCGAGTGGCCAGAAATGGAGGCCATTTTCCATGGGGAAAACGAAGTCATTGGCCCAGGCTCTGGGTGTCAGATGACTGGTGGCATCTGGGGCTGTAAGGACTTGCAGGGTCCTAGTTGCTGGCAGCTTTCGTTCTGGAAGGATCCAGCACAGTTTGTAGATTCCTGGCTTGGCACTGCCCTGCCTGCCAGGCAGAGTGGCCAGAAATGAAGGCCATTTTCCATGGGAAAAACGAAGTCCTTTCCCCAGGGTCTCAGTAATATGTTCAAGGTGGCGTTTGAGGCTCTAAGTACTTCCAGGGCCCTAGTTGCTGCCAGCTTTTCTTTTGGAAAAATCCAGCAACGATTGCATCATTCTAGCTAGGCTCCCACTTTCTGCCAGGGTGAGTGGCTGCCAAGGGAGGCCATTTGCCATGGGAAAAAGAAGTCCTTTCCCCAGGGTCTGGGTGTCAGATGAAAGGTGGCCTTTGGGGTTCTGAGGACTTGTAGGGTAGTACTTACTGGCTAGAGTAGAGGAAATGGATTCTATTTGAATATCTGTCCCACAGGTCCTGGTTGTCCTTGATGGGCTGCAGCTGTGAGCATTGAAGAGAACTGGGATAAAAGGGGGCGGCGTAGCCATTCAGGGAGAGCCTTGAAGGAGCCCTGAACTGGGAAAGAACAGCATGCAGAAGAAAGCGTCTGTGCTGTGAAGATCTGCAGCCATAAGAACACACCGAGGAGGTATGGACTTTAGCAATCTGAGAACAGCATGATGGGACTCTAGAGAAATAGAACAACAACAAGTGGTAGCTTTAGATTTGGAGCAATCCAGCAAAGCTTGCAAATTTCTTGCTGGGCACCACCCTCTTGGTCAGGGCGAGTGGCCAGAAATGGAGGCCATTTTCCATGGGGAAAACGAAGTCATTGGCCCAGGCTCTGGGTGTCAGATGACTGGTGGCATCTGGGGCTGTAAGGACTTGCAGGGTCCTAGTTGCTGGCAGCTTTCGTTCTGGAAGGATCCAGCAGAGTTTGTAGATTCCTGGCTTGGCACTGCCCTGCCTGCCAGGCAGAGTGGCCAGAAATGAAGGCCATTTTCCATGGGAAAAACGAAGTCCTTTCCCCAGGGTCTCAGTAATATGTTCAAGGTGGCGTTTGAGGCTCTAAGTACTTCCAGGGCCCTAGTTGCTGCCAGCTTTTCTTTTGGAAAAATCCAGCAACGATTGCATCATTCTAGCTAGGCTCCCACTTTCTGCCAGGGTGAGTGGCTGCCAAGGGAGGCCATTTGCCATGGGAAAAAGAAGTCCTTTCCCCAGGGTCTGGGTGTCAGATGAAAGGTGGCCTTTGGGGTTCTGAGGACTTGTAGGGTAGTACTTACTGGCTAGAGTAGAGGAAATGGATTCTATTTGAATATCTGTCCCACAGGTCCTGGTTGTCCTTGATGGGCTGCAGCTGTGAGCATTGAAGAGAACTGGGATAAAAGGGGGCGGCGTAGCCATTCAGGGAGAGCCTTGAAGGAGCCCTGAACTGGGAAAGAACAGCATGCAGAAGAAAGCGTCTGTGCTGTGAAGATCTGCAGCCATAAGAACACACCGAGGAGGTATGGACTTTAGCAATCTGAGAACAGCATGATGGGACTCTAGAGAAATAGAAGAACAACAAGTGGTAGCTTTAGATTTGGAGCAATCCAGCAAAGCTTGCAAATTTCTTGCTGGGCACCACCCTCTTGGTCAGGGCGAGTGGCCAGAAATGGAGGCCATTTTCCATGGGGAAAACGAAGTCATTGGCCCAGGCTCTGGGTGTCAGATGACTGGTGGCATCTGGGGCTGTAAGGACTTGCAGGGTCCTAGTTGCTGGCAGCTTTCGTTCTGGAAGGATCCAGCAGAGTTTGTAGATTCCTGGCTTGGCACTGCCCTGCCTGCCAGGCCAAGTGGCCACAAATGAAGGCCATTTTCCATGGGAAAAACGAAGTCCTTTCCCCAGGGTCTCAGTAATATGTTCAAGGTGGCGTTTGAGGCTCTAAGTACTTCCAGGGCCCTAGTTGCTGCCAGCTTTTCTTTTGGAAAAATCCAGCAACGATTGCATCATTCTAGCTAGGCTCCCACTTTCTGCCAGGGTGAGTGGCTGCCAAGGGAGGCCATTTGCCATGGGAAAAAGAAGTCCTTTCCCCAGGGTCTGGGTGTCAGATGAAAGGTGGCCTTTGGGGTTCTGAGGACTTGTAGGGTAGTACTTACTGGCTAGAGTAGAGGAAATGGATTCTATTTGAATATCTGTCTAGAGGCTTTGCCCCACAGGTCCTGGTTGTCCTTGATGGGCTGCAGCTGTGAGCATTGAAGAGAACTGGGATAAAAGGGGGCGGCTTAGCCATTCAGGGAGAGCCTTGAAGGAGCCCTGAACTGGGAAAGAACAGCATGCAGAAGAAAGCGTCTGTGCTGTGAAGATCTGCAGCCATAAGAACACACCGAGGAGGTATGGACTTTAGCAATCTGAGAACAGCATGATGGGACTCTAGAGAAATAGAAGAACAACAAGTGGCAGCTTTCGATTTGGAGCAATCCAGCAAAGCTTGCAAATTTCTTGCTGGGCACCACCCTCTTGGTCAGGGCGAGTGGCCAGAAATGGAGGCCATTTTCCATGGGGAAAACGAAGTCATTGGCCCAGGCTCTGGGTGTCAGATGACTGGTGGCATCTGGGGCTGTAAGGACTTGCAGGGTCCTAGTTGCTGGCAGCTTTCGTTCTGGAAGGATCCAGCACAGTTTGTAGATTCCTGGCTTGGCACTGCCCTGCCTGCCAGGCAGAGTGGCCAGAAATGAAGGCCATTTTCCATGGGAAAAACGAAGTCCTTTCCCCAGGGTCTCAGTAATATGTTCAAGGTGGCGTTTGAGGCTCTAAGTACTTCCAGGGCCCTAGTTGCTGCCAGCTTTTCTTTTGGAAAAATCCAGCAACGATTGCATCATTCTAGCTAGGCTCCCACTTTCTGCCAGGGTGAGTGGCTGCCAAGGGAGGCCATTTGCCATGGGAAAAAGAAGTCCTTTCCCCAGGGTCTGGGTGTCAGATGAAAGGTGGCCTTTGGGGTTCTGAGGACTTGTAGGGTAGTACTTACTGGCTAGAGTAGAGGAAATGGATTCTATTTGAATATCTGTCCCACAGGTCCTGGTTGTCCTTGATGGGCTGCAGCTGTGAGCATTGAAGAGAACTGGGATAAAAGGGGGCGGCGTAGCCATTCAGGGAGAGCCTTGAAGGAGCCCTGAACTGGGAAAGAACAGCATGCAGAAGAAAGCGTCTGTGCTGTGAAGATCTGCAGCCATAAGAACACACCGAGGAGGTATGGACTTTAGCAATCTGAGAACAGCATGATGGGACTCTAGAGAAATAGAACAACAACAAGTGGTAGCTTTAGATTTGGAGCAATCCAGCAAAGCTTGCAAATTTCTTGCTGGGCACCACCCTCTTGGTCAGGGCGAGTGGCCAGAAATGGAGGCCATTTTCCATGGGGAAAACGAAGTCATTGGCCCAGGCTCTGGGTGTCAGATGACAGGTGGCATCTGGGGCTCTAAGGACTTGCAGGGTCCTAGTTGCTGGCAGCTTTCGTTCTGGAAGGATCCAGCAGAGTTTGTAGATTCCTGGCTTGGCACTGCCCTGCCTGCCAGGCAGAGTGGCCACAAATGAAGGCCATTTTCCATGGGAAAAACGAAGTCCTTTCCCCAGGGTCTCAGTAATATGTTCAAGGTGGCGTTTGAGGCTCTAAGTACTTCCAGGGCCCTAGTTGCTGGCAGCTTTTCTTTTGGAAAAATCCAGCAACGATTGCATCATTCTAGCTAGGCTCCCACTTTCTGCCAGGGTGAGTGGCTGCCAAGGGAGGCCATTTGCCATGGGAAAAAGAAGTCCTTTCCCCAGGGTCTGGGTGTCAGATGAAAGGTGGCCTTTGGGGTTCTGAGGACTTGTAGGGTAGTACTTACTGGCTAGAGTAGAGGAAATGGATTCTATTTGAATATCTGTCCCACAGGTCCTGGTTGTCCTTGATGGGCTGCAGCTGTGAGCATTGAAGAGAACTGGGATAAAAGGGGGCGGCGTAGCCATTCAGGGAGAGCCTTGAAGGAGCCCTGAACTGGGAAAGAACAGCATGCAGAAGAAAGCGTCTGTGCTGTGAAGATCTGCAGCCATAAGAACACACCGAGGAGGTATGGACTTTAGCAATCTGAGAACAGCATGATGGGACTCTAGAGAAATAGAACAACAACAAGTGGTAGCTTTAGATTTGGAGCAATCCAGCAAAGCTTGCAAATTTCTTGCTGGGCACCACCCTCTTGGTCAGGGCGAGTGGCCAGAAATGGAGGCCATTTTCCATGGGGAAAACGAAGTCATTGGCCCAGGCTCTGGGTGTCAGATGACTGGTGGCATCTGGGGCTGTAAGGACTTGCAGGGTCCTAGTTGCTGGCAGCTTTCGTTCTGGAAGGATCCAGCAGAGTTTGTAGATTCCTGGCTTGGCACTGCCCTGCCTGCCAGGCAGAGTGGCCACAAATGAAGGCCATTTTCCATGGGAAAAACGAAGTCCTTTCCCCAGGGTCTCAGTAATATGTTCAAGGTGGCGTTTGAGGCTCTAAGTACTTCCAGGGCCCTAGTTGCTGCCAGCTTTTCTTTTGGAAAAATCCAGCAACGATTGCATCATTCTAGCTAGGCTCCCACTTTCTGCCAGGGTGAGTGGCTGCCAAGGGAGGCCATTTGCCATGGGAAAAAGAAGTCCTTTCCCCAGGGTCTGGGTGTCAGATGAAAGGTGGCCTTTGGGGTTCTGAGGACTTGTAGGGTAGTACTTACTGGCTAGAGTAGAGGAAATGGATTCTATTTGAATATCTGTCCCACAGGTCCTGGTTGTCCTTGATGGGCTGCAGCTGTGAGCATTGAAGAGAACTGGGATAAAAGGGGGCGGCGTAGCCATTCAGGGAGAGCCTTGAAGGAGCCCTGAACTGGGAAAGAACAGCATGCAGAAGAAAGCGTCTGTGCTGTGAAGATCTGCAGCCATAAGAACACACCGAGGAGGTATGGACTTTAGCAATCTGAGAACAGCATGATGGGACTCTAGAGAAATAGAAGAACAACAAGTGGTAGCTTTAGATTTGGAGCAATCCAGCAAAGCTTGCAAATTTCTTGCTGGGCACCACCCTCTTGGTCAGGGCGAGTGGCCAGCAATGGAGGCCATTTTCCATGGGGAAAACGAAGTCATTGGCCCAGGCTCTGGGTGTCAGATGACTGGTGGCATCTGGGGCTGTAAGGACTTGCAGGGTCCTAGTTGCTGGCAGCTTTCGTTCTGGAAGGATCCAGCAGAGTTTGTAGATTCCTGGCTTGGCACTGCCCTGCCTGCCAGGCAGAGTGGCCAGAAATGAAGGCCATTTTCCATGGGAAAAACGAAGTCCTTTCCCCAGGGTCTCAGTAATATGTTCAAGGTGGCGTTTGAGGCTCTAAGTACTTCCAGGGCCCTAGTTGCTGCCAGCTTTTCTTTTGGAAAAATCCAGCAACGATTGCATCATTCTAGCTAGGCTCCCACTTTCTGCCAGGGTGAGTGGCTGCCAAGGGAGGCCATTTGCCATGGGAAAAAGAAGTCCTTTCCCCAGGGTCTGGGTGTCAGATGAAAGGTGGCCTTTGGGGTTCTGAGGACTTGTAGGGTAGTACTTACTGGCTAGAGTAGAGGAAATGGATTCTATTTGAATATCTGTCCCACAGGTCCTGGTTGTCCTTGATGGGCTGCAGCTGTGAGCATTGAAGAGAACTGGGATAAAAGGGGGCGGCGTAGCCATTCAGGGAGAGCCTTGAAGGAGCCCTGAACTGGGAAAGAACAGCATGCAGAAGAAAGCGTCTGTGCTGTGAAGATCTGCAGCCATAAGAACACACCGAGGAGGTATGGACTTTAGCAATCTGAGAACAGCATGATGGGACTCTAGAGAAATAGAACAACAACAAGTGGTAGCTTTAGATTTGGAGCAATCCAGCAAAGCTTGCAAATTTCTTGCTGGGCACCACCCTCTTGGTCAGGGCGAGTGGCCAGAAATGGAGGCCATTTTCCATGGGGAAAACGAAGTCATTGGCCCAGGCTCTGGGTGTCAGATGACAGGTGGCGTCTGGGGCTCTAAGGACTTGCAGGGTCCTAGTTGCTGGCAGCTTTCGTTCTGGAAGGATCCAGCAGAGTTTGTAGATTCCTGGCTTGGCACTGCCCTGCCTGCCAGGCCAAGTGGCCACAAATGAAGGCCATTTCCCATGGGAAAAACGAAGTCCTTTCCCCAGGGTCTCAGGAATATGTTCAAGGTGGCGTTTGAGGCTCTAAGTACTTCCAGGGCCCTAGTTGCTGCCAGCTTTTCTTTTGGAAAAATCCAGCAACGATTGCATCATTCTAGCTAGGCTCCCACTTTCTGCCAGGGTGAGTGGCTGCCAAGGGAGGCCATTTGCCATGGGAAAAAGAAGTCCTTTCCCCAGGGTCTGGGTGTCAGATGAAAGGTGGCCTTTGGGGTTCTGAGGACTTGTAGGGTAGTACTTACTGGCTAGAGTAGAGGAAATGGATTCTATTTGAATATCTGTCTAGAGGCTTTGCCCCACAGGTCCTGGTTGTCCTTGATGGGCTGCAGCTGTGAGCATTGAAGAGAACTGGGATAAAAGGGGGCGGCTTAGCCATTCAGGGAGAGCCTTGAAGGAGCCCTGAACTGGGAAAGAACAGCATGCAGAAGAAAGCGTCTGTGCTGTGAAGATCTGCAGCCATAAGAACACACCGAGGAGGTATGGACTTTAGCAATCTGAGAACAGCATGATGGGACTCTAGAGAAATAGAACAACAACAAGTGGCAGCTTTAGATTTGGAGCAATCCAGCAAAGCTTGCAAATTTCTTGCTGGGCACCACCCTCTTGGTCAGGGCGAGTGGCCAGAAATGGAGGCCATTTTCCATGGGGAAAACGAAGTCATTGGCCCAGGCTCTGGGTGTCAGATGACTGGTGGCATCTGGGGCTGTAAGGACTTGCAGGGTCCTAGTTGCTGGCAGCTTTCGTTCTGGAAGGATCCAGCACAGTTTGTAGATTCCTGGCTTGGCACTGCCCTGCCTGCCAGGCAGAGTGGCCAGAAATGAAGGCCATTTTCCATGGGAAAAACGAAGTCCTTTCCCCAGGGTCTCAGTAATATGTTCAAGGTGGCGTTTGAGGCTCTAAGTACTTCCAGGGCCCTAGTTGCTGCCAGCTTTTCTTTTGGAAAAATCCAGCAACGATTGCATCATTCTAGCTAGGCTCCCACTTTCTGCCAGGGTGAGTGGCTGCCAAGGGAGGCCATTTGCCATGGGAAAAAGAAGTCCTTTCCCCAGGGTCTGGGTGTCAGATGAAAGGTGGCCTTTGGGGTTCTGAGGACTTGTAGGGTAGTACTTA
>NW_027510079.1:0-58495 GCF_051311805.1 Agelaius phoeniceus | reverse complement strand
TTGTTCTCAGATTGCTAAAGTCCATACCTCCTCGGTGTGTTCTTATGGCTGCAGATCTTCACAGCACAGACGCTTTCTTCTGCATGCTGTTCTTTCCCAGTTCAGGGCTCCTTCAAGGCTCTCCCTGAATGGCTACGCCGCCCCCTTTTATCCCAGTTCTCTTCAATGCTCACAGCTGCAGCCCATCAAGGACAACCAGGACCTGTGGGGCAAAGCCTCTAGACAGATATTCAAATAGAATCCATTTCCTCTACTCTAGCCAGTAAGTACTACCCTACAAGTCCTCAGAACCCCAAAGGCCACCTTTCATCTGACACCCAGACCCTGGGGAAAGGACTTCTTTTTCCCATGGCAAATGGCCTCCCTTGGCAGCCACTCACCCTGGCAGAAAGTGGGAGCCTAGCTAGAATGATGCAATCGTTGCTGGATTTTTCCAAAAGAAAAGCTGCCAGCAACTAGGGCCCTGGAAGTACTTAGAGCCTCAAACGCCACCTTGAACATATTCCTGAGACCCTGGGGAAAGGACTTCGTTTTTCCCATGGAAAATGGCCTTCATTTGTGGCCACTTGGCCTGGCAGGCAGGGCAGTGCCAAGCCAGGAATCTACAAACTCTGCTGGATCCTTCCAGAACGAAAGCTGCCAGCAACTAGGACCCTGCAAGTCCTTACAGCCCCAGATGCCACCAGTCATCTGACACCCAGAGCCTGGGCCAATGACTTCGTTTTCCCCATGGAAAATGGCCTCCATTTCTGGCCACTCGCCCTGACCAAGAGGGTGGTGCCCAGCAAGAAATTTGCAAGCTTTGCTGGATTGCTCCAAATCTAAAGCTACCACTTGTTGTTGTTCTATTTCTCTAGAGTCCCATCATGCTGTTCTCAGATTGCTAAAGTCCATACCTCCTCGGTGTGTTCTTATGGCTGCAGATCTTCACAGCACAGACGCTTTCTTCTGCATGCTGTTCTTTCCCAGTTCAGGGCTCCTTCAAGGCTCTCCCTGAATGGCTAAGCCGCCCCCTTTTATCCCAGTTCTCTTCAATGCTCACAGCTGCAGCCCATCAAGGACAACCAGGACCTGTGGGACAGATATTCAAATAGAATCCATTTCCTCTACTCTAGCCAGTAAGTACTACCCTACAAGTCCTCAGAACCCCAAAGGCCACCTTTCATCTGACACCCAGACCCTGGGGAAAGGACTTCTTTTTCCCATGGCAAATGGCCTCCCTTGGCAGCCACTCACCCTGGCAGAAAGTGGGAGCCTAGCTAGAATGATGCAATCGTTGCTGGATTTTTCCAAAAGAAAAGCTGGCAGCAACTAGGGCCCTGGAAGTACTTAGAGCCTCAAACGCCACCTTGAACATATTCCTGAGACCCTGGGGAAAGGACTTCGTTTTTCCCATGGGAAATGGCCTTCATTTGTGGCCACTCGGCCTGGCAGGCAGGGCAGTGCCAAGCCAGGAATCTACAAACTCTGCTGGATCCTTCCAGAACGAAAGCTGCCAGCAACTAGGACCCTGCAAGTCCTTACAGCCCCAGATGCCACCAGTCATCTGACACCCAGAGCCTGGGCCAATGACTTCGTTTTCCCCATGGAAAATGGCCTCCATTTCTGGCCACTCGCCCTGACCAAGAGGGTGGTGCCCAGCAAGAAATTTGCAAGCTTTGCTGGATTGCTCCAAATCTAAAGCTACCACTTGTTGTTGTTCTATTTCTCTAGAGTCCCATCATGCTGTTCTCAGATTGCTAAAGTCCATACCTCCTCGGTGTGTTCTTATGGCTGCAGATCTTCACAGCACAGACGCTTTCTTCTGCATGCTGTTCTTTCCCAGTTCAGGGCTCCTTCAAGGCTCTCCCTGAATGGCTACGCCGCCCCCTTTTATCCCAGTTCTCTTCAATGCTCACAGCTGCAGCCCATCAAGGACAACCAGGACCTGTGGGACAGATATTCAAATAGAATCCATTTCCTCTACTCTAGCCAGTAAGTACTACCCTACAAGTCCTCAGAACCCCAAAGGCCACCTTTCATCTGACACCCAGACCCTGGGGAAAGGACTTCTTTTTCCCATGGCAAATGGCCTCCCTTGGCAGCCACTCACCCTGGCAGAAAGTGGGAGCCTAGCTAGAATGATGCAATCGTTGCTGGATTTTTCCAAAAGAAAAGCTGGCAGCAACTAGGGCCCTGGAAGTACTTAGAGCCTCAAACGCCACCTTGAACATATTCCTGAGACCCTGGGGAAAGGACTTCGTTTTTCCCATGGGAAATGGCCTTCATTTGTGGCCACTCGGCCTGGCAGGCAGGGCAGTGCCAAGCCAGGAATCTACAAACTCTGCTGGATCCTTCCAGAACGAAAGCTGCCAGCAACTAGGACCCTGCAAGTCCTTACAGCCCCAGATGCCACCAGTCATCTGACACCCAGAGCCTGGGCCAATGACTTCGTTTTCCCCATGGAAAATGGCCTCCATTTCTGGCCACTCGCCCTGACCAAGAGGGTGGTGCCCAGCAAGAAATTTGCAAGCTTTGCTGGATTGCTCCAAATCGAAAGCTACCACTTGTTGTTGTTCTATTTCTCTAGAGTCCCATCATGCTGTTCTCAGATTGCTAAAGTCCATACCTCCTCGGTGTGTTCTTATGGCTGCAGATCTTCACAGCACAGACGCTTTCTTCTGCATGCTGTTCTTTCCCAGTTCAGGGCTCCTTCAAGGCTCTCCCTGAATGGCTACGCCGCCCCCTTTTATCCCAGTTCTCTTCAATGCTCACAGCTGCAGCCCATCAAGGACAACCAGGACCTGTGGGACAGATATTCAAATAGAATCCATTTCCTCTACTCTAGCCAGTAAGTACTACCCTACAAGTCCTCAGAACCCCAAAGGCCACCTTTCATCTGACACCCAGACCCTGGGGAAAGGACTTCTTTTTCCCATGGCAAATGGCCTCCCTTGGCAGCCACTCACCCTGGCAGAAAGTGGGAGCCTAGCTAGAATGATGCAATCGTTGCTGGATTTTTCCAAAAGAAAAGCTGGCAGCAACTAGGGCCCTGGAAGTACTTAGAGCCTCAAACGCCACCTTGAACATATTCCTGAGACCCTGGGGAAAGGACTTCGTTTTTCCCATGGGAAATGGCCTTCATTTGTGGCCACTTGGCCTGGCAGGCAGGGCAGTGCCAAGCCAGGAATCTACAAACTATGCTGGATCCTTCCAGAACGAAAGCTGCCAGCAACTAGGACCCTGCAAGTCCTTAGAGCCCCAGATGCCACCAGTCATCTGACACCCAGAGCCTGGGCCAATGACTTCGTTTTCCCCATGGAAAATGGCCTCCATTTCTGGCCTCTCACCCTGACCAAGAGGGTGGTGCCCAGCAAGAAATTTGCAAGCTTTGCTGGATTGCTCCAAATCTAAAGCTACCACTTGTTGTTGTTCTATTTCTCTAGAGTCCCATCATGCTGTTCTCAGATTGCTAAAGTCCATACCTCCTCGGTGTGTTCTTATGGCTGCAGATCTTCACAGCACAGACGCTTTCTTCTGCATGCTGTTCTTTCCCAGTTCAGGGCTCCTTCAAGGCTCTCCCTGAATGGCTACGCCGCCCCCTTTTATCCCAGTTCTCTTCAATGCTCACAGCTGCAGCCCATCAAGGACAACCAGGACCTGTGGGACAGATATTCAAATAGAATCCATTTCCTCTACTCTAGCCAGTAAGTACTACCCTACAAGTCCTCAGAACCCCAAAGGCCACCTTTCATCTGACACCCAGACCCTGGGGAAAGGACTTCTTTTTCCCATGGCAAATGGCCTCCCTTGGCAGCCACTCACCCTGGCAGAAAGTGGGAGCCTAGCTAGAATGATGCAATCGTTGCTGGATTTTTCCAAAAGAAAAGCTGGCAGCAACTAGGGCCCTGGAAGTACTTAGAGCCTCAAACGCCACCTTGAACATATTCCTGAGACCCTGGGGAAAGGACTTCGTTTTTCCCATGGAAAATGGCCTTCATTTGTGGCCACTCTGCCTGGCAGGCAGGGCAGTGCCAAGCCAGGAATCTACAAACTCTGCTGGATCCTTCCAGAACGAAAGCTGCCAGCAACTAGGACCCTGCAAGTCCTTACAGCCCCAGATGCCACCAGTCATCTGACACCCAGAGCCTGGGCCAATGACTTCGTTTTCCCCATGGAAAATGGCCTCCATTTCTGGCCACTCGCCCTGACCAAGAGGGTGGTGCCCAGCAAGAAATTTGCAAGCTTTGCTGGATTGCTCCAAATCTAAAGCTACCACTTGTTGTTGTTCTATTTCTCTAGAGTCCCATCATGCTGTTCTCAGATTGCTAAAGTCCATACCTCCTCGGTGTGTTCTTATGGCTGCAGATCTTCACAGCACAGACGCTTTCTTCTGCATGCTGTTCTTTCCCAGTTCAGGGCTCCTTCAAGGCTCTCCCTGAATGGCTACGCCGCCCCCTTTTATCCCAGTTCTCTTCAATGCTCACAGCTGCAGCCCATCAAGGACAACCAGGACCTGTGGGACAGATATTCAAATAGAATCCATTTCCTCTACTCTAGCCAGTAAGTAGTACCCTACAAGTCCTCAGAACCCCAAAGGCCACCTTTCATCTGACACCCAGACCCTGGGGAAAGGACTTCTTTTTCCCATGGCAAATGGCCTCCCTTGGCAGCCACTCACCCTGGCAGAAAGTGGGAGCCTAGCTAGAATGATGCAATCGTTGCTGGATTTTTCCAAAAGAAAAGCTGGCAGCAACTAGGGCCCTGGAAGTACTTAGAGCCTCAAACGCCACCTTGAACATATTCCTGAGACCCTGGGGAAAGGACTTCGTTTTTCCCATGGAAAATGGCCTTCATTTGTGGCCACTTGGCCTGGCAGGCAGGGCAGTGCCAAGCCAGGAATCTACAAACTCTGCTGGATCCTTCCAGAACGAAAGCTGCCAGCAACTAGGACCCTGCAAGTCCTTACAGCCCCAGATGCCACCAGTCATCTGACACCCAGAGCCTGGGCCAATGACTTCGTTTTCCCCATGGAAAATGGCCTCCATTTCTGGCCACTCGCCCTGACCAAGAGGGTGGTGCCCAGCAAGAAATTTGCAAGCTTTGCTGGATTGCTCCAAATCGAAAGCTGCCACTTGTTGTTGTTCTATTTCTCTAGAGTCCCATCATGCTGTTCTCAGATTGCTAAAGTCCATACCTCCTCGGTGTGTTCTTATGGCTGCAGATCTTCACAGCACAGACGCTTTCTTCTGCATGCTGTTCTTTCCCAGTTCAGGGCTCCTTCAAGGCTCTCCCTGAATGGCTACGCCGCCCCCTTTTATCCCAGTTCTCTTCAATGCTCACAGCTGCAGCCCATCAAGGACAACCAGGACCTGTGGGGCAAAGCCTCTAGACAGATATTCAAATAGAATCCATTTCCTCTACTCTAGCCAGTAAGTACTACCCTACAAGTCCTCAGAACCCCAAAGGCCACCTTTCATCTGACACCCAGACCCTGGGGAAAGGACTTCTTTTTCCCATGGCAAATGGCCTCCCTTGGCAGCCACTCACCCTGGCAGAAAGTGGGAGCCTAGCTAGAATGATGCAATCGTTGCTGGATTTTTCCAAAAGAAAAGCTGGCAGCAACTAGGGCCCTGGAAGTACTTAGAGCCTCAAACGCCACCTTGAACATATTCCTGAGACCCTGGGGAAAGGACTTCGTTTTTCCCATGGAAAATGGCCTTCATTTGTGGCCACTCTGCCTGGCAGGCAGGGCAGTGCCAAGCCAGGAATCTACAAACTCTGCTGGATCCTTCCAGAACGAAAGCTGCCAGCAACTAGGACCCTGCAAGTCCTTACAGCCCCAGATGCCACCAGTCATCTGACACCCAGAGCCTGGGCCAATGACTTCGTTTTCCCCATGGAAAATGGCCTCCATTTCTGGCCACTCGCCCTGACCAAGAGGGTGGTGCCCAGCAAGAAATTTGCAAGCTTTGCTGGATTGCTCCAAATCTAAAGCTACCACTTGTTGTTGTTCTATTTCTCTAGAGTCCCATCATGCTGTTCTCAGATTGCTAAAGTCCATACCTCCTCGGTGTGTTCTTATGGCTGCAGATCTTCACAGCACAGACGCTTTCTTCTGCATGCTGTTCTTTCCCAGTTCAGGGCTCCTTCAAGGCTCTCCCTGAATGGCTAAGCCGCCCCCTTTTATCCCAGTTCTCTTCAATGCTCACAGCTGCAGCCCATCAAGGACAACCAGGACCTGTGGGACAGATATTCAAATAGAATCCATTTCCTCTACTCTAGCCAGTAAGTACTACCCTACAAGTCCTCAGAACCCCAAAGGCCACCTTTCATCTGACACCCAGACCCTGGGGAAAGGACTTCTTTTTCCCATGGCAAATGGCCTCCCTTGGCAGCCACTCACCCTGGCAGAAAGTGGGAGCCTAGCTAGAATGATGCAATCGTTGCTGGATTTTTCCAAAAGAAAAGCTGGCAGCAACTAGGGCCCTGGAAGTACTTAGAGCCTCAAACGCCACCTTGAACATATTCCTGAGACCCTGGGGAAAGGACTTCGTTTTTCCCATGGAAAATGGCCTTCATTTGTGGCCACTTGGCCTGGCAGGCAGGGCAGTGCCAAGCCAGGAATCTACAAACTGTGCTGGATCCTTCCAGAACGAAAGCTGCCAGCAACTAGGACCCTGCAAGTCCTTACAGCCCCAGATGCCACCAGTCATCTGACACCCAGAGCCTGGGCCAATGACTTCGTTTTCCCCATGGAAAATGGCCTCCATTTCTGGCCACTCGCCCTGACCAAGAGGGTGGTGCCCAGCAAGAAATTTGCAAGCTTTGCTGGATTGCTCCAAATCGAAAGCTGCCACTTGTTGTTGTTCTATTTCTCTAGAGTCCCATCATGCTGTTCTCAGATTGCTAAAGTCCATACCTCCTCGGTGTGTTCTTATGGCTGCAGATCTTCACAGCACAGACGCTTTCTTCTGCATGCTGTTCTTTCCCAGTTCAGGGCTCCTTCAAGGCTCTCCCTGAATGGCTACGCCGCCCCCTTTTATCCCAGTTCTCTTCAATGCTCACAGCTGCAGCCCATCAAGGACAACCAGGACCTGTGGGACAGATATTCAAATAGAATCCATTTCCTCTACTCTAGCCAGTAAGTACTACCCTACAAGTCCTCAGAACCCCAAAGGCCACCTTTCATCTGACACCCAGACCCTGGGGAAAGGACTTCTTTTTCCCATGGCAAATGGCCTCCCTTGGCAGCCACTCACCCTGGCAGAAAGTGGGAGCCTAGCTAGAATGATGCAATCGTTGCTGGATTTTTCCAAAAGAAAAGCTGCCAGCAACTAGGGCCCTGGAAGTACTTAGAGCCTCAAACGCCACCTTGAACATATTCCTGAGACCCTGGGGAAAGGACTTCGTTTTTCCCATGGAAAATGGCCTTCATTTGTGGCCACTTGGCCTGGCAGGCAGGGCAGTGCCAAGCCAGGAATCTACAAACTCTGCTGGATCCTTCCAGAACGAAAGCTGCCAGCAACTAGGACCCTGCAAGTCCTTACAGCCCCAGATGCCACCAGTCATCTGACACCCAGAGCCTGGGCCAATGACTTCGTTTTCCCCATGGAAAATGGCCTCCATTTCTGGCCACTCGCCCTGACCAAGAGGGTGGTGCCCAGCAAGAAATTTGCAAGCTTTGCTGGATTGCTCCAAATCGAAAGCTGCCACTTGTTGTTGTTCTATTTCTCTAGAGTCCCATCATGCTGTTCTCAGATTGCTAAAGTCCATACCTCCTCGGTGTGTTCTTATGGCTGCAGATCTTCACAGCACAGACGCTTTCTTCTGCATGCTGTTCTTTCCCAGTTCAGGGCTCCTTCAAGGCTCTCCCTGAATGGCTACGCCGCCCCCTTTTATCCCAGTTCTCTTCAATGCTCACAGCTGCAGCCCATCAAGGACAACCAGGACCTGTGGGGCAAAGCCTCTAGACAGATATTCAAATAGAATCCATTTCCTCTACTCTAGCCAGTAAGTACTACCCTACAAGTCCTCAGAACCCCAAAGGCCACCTTTCATCTGACACCCAGACCCTGGGGAAAGGACTTCTTTTTCCCATGGCAAATGGCCTCCCTTGGCAGCCACTCACCCTGGCAGAAAGTGGGAGCCTAGCTAGAATGATGCAATCGTTGCTGGATTTTTCCAAAAGAAAAGCTGCCAGCAACTAGGGCCCTGGAAGTACTTAGAGCCTCAAACGCCACCTTGAACATATTCCTGAGACCCTGGGGAAAGGACTTCGTTTTTCCCATGGAAAATGGCCTTCATTTGTGGCCACTTGGCCTGGCAGGCAGGGCAGTGCCAAGCCAGGAATCTACAAACTCTGCTGGATCCTTCCAGAACGAAAGCTGCCAGCAACTAGGACCCTGCAAGTCCTTACAGCCCCAGATGCCACCAGTCATCTGACACCCAGAGCCTGGGCCAATGACTTCGTTTTCCCCATGGAAAATGGCCTCCATTTCTGGCCACTCGCCCTGACCAAGAGGGTGGTGCCCAGCAAGAAATTTGCAAGCTTTGCTGGATTGCTCCAAATCGAAAGCTGCCACTTGTTGTTGTTCTATTTCTCTAGAGTCCCATCATGCTGTTCTCAGATTGCTAAAGTCCATACCTCCTCGGTGTGTTCTTATGGCTGCAGATCTTCACAGCACAGACGCTTTCTTCTGCATGCTGTTCTTTCCCAGTTCAGGGCTCCTTCAAGGCTCTCCCTGAATGGCTACGCCGCCCCCTTTTATCCCAGTTCTCTTCAATGCTCACAGCTGCAGCCCATCAAGGACAACCAGGACCTGTGGGACAGATATTCAAATAGAATCCATTTCCTCTACTCTAGCCAGTAAGTACTACCCTACAAGTCCTCAGAACCCCAAAGGCCACCTTTCATCTGACACCCAGACCCTGGGGAAAGGACTTCTTTTTCCCATGGCAAATGGCCTCCCTTGGCAGCCACTCACCCTGGCAGAAAGTGGGAGCCTAGCTAGAATGATGCAATCGTTGCTGGATTTTTCCAAAAGAAAAGCTGGCAGCAACTAGGGCCCTGGAAGTACTTAGAGCCTCAAACGCCACCTTGAACATATTCCTGAGACCCTGGGGAAAGGACTTCGTTTTTCCCATGGGAAATGGCCTTCATTTGTGGCCACTCTGCCTGGCAGGCAGGGCAGTGCCAAGCCAGGAATCTACAAACTGTGCTGGATCCTTCCAGAACGAAAGCTGCCAGCAACTAGGACCCTGCAAGTCCTTAGAGCCCCAGACGCCACCTGTCATCTGACACCCAGAGCCTGGGCCAATGACTTCGTTTTCCCCATGGAAAATGGCCTCCATTTCTGGCCACTCGCCCTGACCAAGAGGGTGGTGCCCAGCAAGAAATTTGCAAGCTTTGCTGGATTGCTCCAAATCGAAAGCTGCCACTTGTTGTTGTTCTATTTCTCTAGAGTCCCATCATGCTGTTCTCAGATTGCTAAAGTCCATACCTCCTCGGTGTGTTCTTATGGCTGCAGATCTTCACAGCACAGACGCTTTCTTCTGCATGCTGTTCTTTCCCAGTTCAGGGCTCCTTCAAGGCTCTCCCTGAATGGCTACACCGCCCCCTTTTATCCCAGTTCTCTTCAATGCTCACAGCTGCAGCCCATCAAGGACAACCAGGACCTGTGGGGCAAAGCCTCTAGACAGATATTCAAATAGAATCCATTTCCTCTACTCTAGCCAGTAAGTACTACCCTACAAGTCCTCAGAACCCCAAAGGCCACCTTTCATCTGACACCCAGACCCTGGGGAAAGGACTTCTTTTTCCCATGGCAAATGGCCTCCCTTGGCAGCCACTCACCCTGGCAGAAAGTGGGAGCCTAGCTAGAATGATGCAATCGTTGCTGGATTTTTCCAAAAGAAAAGCTGCCAGCAACTAGGGCCCTGGAAGTACTTAGAGCCTCAAACGCCACCTTGAACATATTCCTGAGACCCTGGGGAAAGGACTTCGTTTTTCCCATGGAAAATGGCCTTCATTTGTGGCCACTTGGCCTGGCAGGCAGGGCAGTGCCAAGCCAGGAATCTACAAACTCTGCTGGATCCTTCCAGAACGAAAGCTGCCAGCAACTAGGACCCTGCAAGTCCTTAGAGCCCCAGATGCCACCAGTCATCTGACACCCAGAGCCTGGGCCAATGACTTCGTTTTCCCCATGGAAAATGGCCTCCATTTCTGGCCACTCGCCCTGACCAAGAGGGTGGTGCCCAGCAAGAAATTTGCAAGCTTTGCTGGATTGCTCCAAATCTAAAGCTACCACTTGTTGTTGTTCTATTTCTCTAGAGTCCCATCATGCTGTTCTCAGATTGCTAAAGTCCATACCTCCTCGGTGTGTTCTTATGGCTGCAGATCTTCACAGCACAGACGCTTTCTTCTGCATGCTGTTCTTTCCCAGTTCAGGGCTCCTTCAAGGCTCTCCCTGAATGGCTACGCCGCCCCCTTTTATCCCAGTTCTCTTCAATGCTCACAGCTGCAGCCCATCAAGGACAACCAGGACCTGTGGGACAGATATTCAAATAGAATCCATTTCCTCTACTCTAGCCAGTAAGTACTACCCTACAAGTCCTCAGAACCCCAAAGGCCACCTTTCATCTGACACCCAGACCCTGGGGAAAGGACTTCTTTTTCCCATGGCAAATGGCCTCCCTTGGCAGCCACTCACCCTGGCAGAAAGTGGGAGCCTAGCTAGAATGATGCAATCGTTGCTGGATTTTTCCAAAAGAAAAGCTGGCAGCAACTAGGGCCCTGGAAGTACTTAGAGCCTCAAACGCCACCTTGAACATATTCCTGAGACCCTGGGGAAAGGACTTCGTTTTTCCCATGGGAAATGGCCTTCATTTGTGGCCACTTGGCCTGGCAGGCAGGGCAGTGCCAAGCCAGGAATCTACAAACTCTGCTGGATCCTTCCAGAACGAAAGCTGCCAGCAACTAGGACCCTGCAAGTCCTTAGAGCCCCAGACGCCACCTTTCATCTGACACCCAGAGCCTGGGCCAATGACTTCGTTTTCCCCATGGAAAATGGCCTCCATTTCTGGCCTCTCACCCTGACCAAGAGGGTGGTGCCCAGCAAGAAATTTGCAAGCTTTGCTGGATTGCTCCAAATCTAAAGCTACCACTTGTTGTTGTTCTATTTCTCTAGAGTCCCATCATGCTGTTCTCAGATTGCTAAAGTCCATACCTCCTCGGTGTGTTCTTATGGCTGCAGATCTTCACAGCACAGACGCTTTCTTCTGCATGCTGTTCTTTCCCAGTTCAGGGCTCCTTCAAGGCTCTCCCTGAATGGCTACGCCGCCCCCTTTTATCCCAGTTCTCTTCAATGCTCACAGCTGCAGCCCATCAAGGACAACCAGGACCTGTGGGACAGATATTCAAATAGAATCCATTTCCTCTACTCTAGCCAGTAAGTACTACCCTACAAGTCCTCAGAACCCCAAAGGCCACCTTTCATCTGACACCCAGACCCTGGGGAAAGGACTTCTTTTTCCCATGGCAAATGGCCTCCCTTGGCAGCCACTCACCCTGGCAGAAAGTGGGAGCCTAGCTAGAATGATGCAATCGTTGCTGGATTTTTCCAAAAGAAAAGCTGGCAGCAACTAGGGCCCTGGAAGTACTTAGAGCCTCAAACGCCACCTTGAACATATTCCTGAGACCCTGGGGAAAGGACTTCGTTTTTCCCATGGGAAATGGCCTTCATTTGTGGCCACTTGGCCTGGCAGGCAGGGCAGTGCCAAGCCAGGAATCTACAAACTATGCTGGATCCTTCCAGAACGAAAGCTGCCAGCAACTAGGACCCTGCAAGTCCTTAGAGCCCCAGATGCCACCTTTCATCTGACACCCAGAGCCTGGGCCAATGACTTCGTTTTCCCCATGGAAAATGGCCTCCATTTCTGGCCTCTCACCCTGACCAAGAGGGTGGTGCCCAGCAAGAAATTTGCAAGCTTTGCTGGATTGCTCCAAATCTAAAGCTACCACTTGTTGTTGTTCTATTTCTCTAGAGTCCCATCATGCTGTTCTCAGATTGCTAAAGTCCATACCTCCTCGGTGTGTTCTTATGGCTGCAGATCTTCACAGCACAGACGCTTTCTTCTGCATGCTGTTCTTTCCCAGTTCAGGGCTCCTTCAAGGCTCTCCCTGAATGGCTACGCCGCCCCCTTTTATCCCAGTTCTCTTCAATGCTCACAGCTGCAGCCCATCAAGGACAACCAGGACCTGTGGGACAGATATTCAAATAGAATCCATTTCCTCTACTCTAGCCAGTAAGTACTACCCTACAAGTCCTCAGAACCCCAAAGGCCACCTTTCATCTGACACCCAGACCCTGGGGAAAGGACTTCTTTTTCCCATGGCAAATGGCCTCCCTTGGCAGCCACTCACCCTGGCAGAAAGTGGGAGCCTAGCTAGAATGATGCAATCGTTGCTGGATTTTTCCAAAAGAAAAGCTGGCAGCAACTAGGGCCCTGGAAGTACTTAGAGCCTCAAACGCCACCTTGAACATATTCCTGAGACCCTGGGGAAAGGACTTCGTTTTTCCCATGGAAAATGGCCTTCATTTGTGGCCACTTGGCCTGGCAGGCAGGGCAGTGCCAAGCCAGGAATCTACAAACTGTGCTGGATCCTTCCAGAACGAAAGCTGCCAGCAACTAGGACCCTGCAAGTCCTTACAGCCCCAGATGCCACCTGTCATCTGACACCCAGAGCCTGGGCCAATGACTTCGTTTTCCCCATGGAAAATGGCCTCCATTTCTGGCCACTCGCCCTGACCAAGAGGGTGGTGCCCAGCAAGAAATTTGCAAGCTTTGCTGGATTGCTCCAAATCGAAAGCTGCCACTTGTTGTTGTTCTATTTCTCTAGAGTCCCATCATGCTGTTCTCAGATTGCTAAAGTCCATACCTCCTCGGTGTGTTCTTATGGCTGCAGATCTTCACAGCACAGACGCTTTCTTCTGCATGCTGTTCTTTCCCAGTTCAGGGCTCCTTCAAGGCTCTCCCTGAATGGCTACGCCGCCCCCTTTTATCCCAGTTCTCTTCAATGCTCACAGCTGCAGCCCATCAAGGACAACCAGGACCTGTGGGGCAAAGCCTCTAGACAGATATTCAAATAGAATCCATTTCCTCTACTCTAGCCAGTAAGTACTACCCTACAAGTCCTCAGAACCCCAAAGGCCACCTTTCATCTGACACCCAGACCCTGGGGAAAGGACTTCTTTTTCCCATGGCAAATGGCCTCCCTTGGCAGCCACTCACCCTGGCAGAAAGTGGGAGCCTAGCTAGAATGATGCAATCGTTGCTGGATTTTTCCAAAAGAAAAGCTGGCAGCAACTAGGGCCCTGGAAGTACTTAGAGCCTCAAACGCCACCTTGAACATATTCCTGAGACCCTGGGGAAAGGACTTCGTTTTTCCCATGGAAAATGGCCTTCATTTGTGGCCACTTGGCCTGGCAGGCAGGGCAGTGCCAAGCCAGGAATCTACAAACTCTGCTGGATCCTTCCAGAACGAAAGCTGCCAGCAACTAGGACCCTGCAAGTCCTTAGAGCCCCAGACGCCACCTTTCATCTGACACCCAGAGCCTGGGCCAATGACTTCGTTTTCCCCATGGAAAATGGCCTCCATTTCTGGCCTCTCACCCTGACCAAGAGGGTGGTGCCCAGCAAGAAATTTGCAAGCTTTGCTGGATTGCTCCAAATCTAAAGCTACCACTTGTTGTTGTTCTATTTCTCTAGAGTCCCATCATGCTGTTCTCAGATTGCTAAAGTCCATACCTCCTCGGTGTGTTCTTATGGCTGCAGATCTTCACAGCACAGACGCTTTCTTCTGCATGCTGTTCTTTCCCAGTTCAGGGCTCCTTCAAGGCTCTCCCTGAATGGCTACGCCGCCCCCTTTTATCCCAGTTCTCTTCAATGCTCACAGCTGCAGCCCATCAAGGACAACCAGGACCTGTGGGACAGATATTCAAATAGAATCCATTTCCTCTACTCTAGCCAGTAAGTACTACCCTACAAGTCCTCAGAACCCCAAAGGCCACCTTTCATCTGACACCCAGACCCTGGGGAAAGGACTTCTTTTTCCCATGGCAAATGGCCTCCCTTGGCAGCCACTCACCCTGGCAGAAAGTGGGAGCCTAGCTAGAATGATGCAATCGTTGCTGGATTTTTCCAAAAGAAAAGCTGCCAGCAACTAGGGCCCTGGAAGTACTTAGAGCCTCAAACGCCACCTTGAACATATTCCTGAGACCCTGGGGAAAGGACTTCGTTTTTCCCATGGAAAATGGCCTTCATTTGTGGCCACTTGGCCTGGCAGGCAGGGCAGTGCCAAGCCAGGAATCTACAAACTCTGCTGGATCCTTCCAGAACGAAAGCTGCCAGCAACTAGGACCCTGCAAGTCCTTACAGCCCCAGATGCCACCAGTCATCTGACACCCAGAGCCTGGGCCAATGACTTCGTTTTCCCCATGGAAAATGGCCTCCATTTCTGGCCACTCGCCCTGACCAAGAGGGTGGTGCCCAGCAAGAAATTTGCAAGCTTTGCTGGATTGCTCCAAATCGAAAGCTGCCACTTGTTGTTGTTCTATTTCTCTAGAGTCCCATCATGCTGTTCTCAGATTGCTAAAGTCCATACCTCCTCGGTGTGTTCTTATGGCTGCAGATCTTCACAGCACAGACGCTTTCTTCTGCATGCTGTTCTTTCCCAGTTCAGGGCTCCTTCAAGGCTCTCCCTGAATGGCTACGCCGCCCCCTTTTATCCCAGTTCTCTTCAATGCTCACAGCTGCAGCCCATCAAGGACAACCAGGACCTGTGGGACAGATATTCAAATAGAATCCATTTCCTCTACTCTAGCCAGTAAGTACTACCCTACAAGTCCTCAGAACCCCAAAGGCCACCTTTCATCTGACACCCAGACCCTGGGGAAAGGACTTCTTTTTCCCATGGCAAATGGCCTCCCTTGGCAGCCACTCACCCTGGCAGAAAGTGGGAGCCTAGCTAGAATGATGCAATCGTTGCTGGATTTTTCCAAAAGAAAAGCTGGCAGCAACTAGGGCCCTGGAAGTACTTAGAGCCTCAAACGCCACCTTGAACATATTCCTGAGACCCTGGGGAAAGGACTTCGTTTTTCCCATGGAAAATGGCCTTCATTTGTGGCCACTCTGCCTGGCAGGCAGGGCAGTGCCAAGCCAGGAATCTACAAACTGTGCTGGATCCTTCCAGAACGAAAGCTGCCAGCAACTAGGACCCTGCAAGTCCTTAGAGCCCCAGACGCCACCTGTCATCTGACACCCAGAGCCTGGGCCAATGACTTCGTTTTCCCCATGGAAAATGGCCTCCATTTCTGGCCACTCGCCCTGACCAAGAGGGTGGTGCCCAGCAAGAAATTTGCAAGCTTTGCTGGATTGCTCCAAATCGAAAGCTGCCACTTGTTGTTGTTCTATTTCTCTAGAGTCCCATCATGCTGTTCTCAGATTGCTAAAGTCCATACCTCCTCGGTGTGTTCTTATGGCTGCAGATCTTCACAGCACAGACGCTTTCTTCTGCATGCTGTTCTTTCCCAGTTCAGGGCTCCTTCAAGGCTCTCCCTGAATGGCTACACCGCCCCCTTTTATCCCAGTTCTCTTCAATGCTCACAGCTGCAGCCCATCAAGGACAACCAGGACCTGTGGGGCAAAGCCTCTAGACAGATATTCAAATAGAATCCATTTCCTCTACTCTAGCCAGTAAGTACTACCCTACAAGTCCTCAGAACCCCAAAGGCCACCTTTCATCTGACACCCAGACCCTGGGGAAAGGACTTCTTTTTCCCATGGCAAATGGCCTCCCTTGGCAGCCACTCACCCTGGCAGAAAGTGGGAGCCTAGCTAGAATGATGCAATCGTTGCTGGATTTTTCCAAAAGAAAAGCTGCCAGCAACTAGGGCCCTGGAAGTACTTAGAGCCTCAAACGCCACCTTGAACATATTCCTGAGACCCTGGGGAAAGGACTTCGTTTTTCCCATGGAAAATGGCCTTCATTTGTGGCCACTTGGCCTGGCAGGCAGGGCAGTGCCAAGCCAGGAATCTACAAACTCTGCTGGATCCTTCCAGAACGAAAGCTGCCAGCAACTAGGACCCTGCAAGTCCTTACAGCCCCAGATGCCACCAGTCATCTGACACCCAGAGCCTGGGCCAATGACTTCGTTTTCCCCATGGAAAATGGCCTCCATTTCTGGCCACTCGCCCTGACCAAGAGGGTGGTGCCCAGCAAGAAATTTGCAAGCTTTGCTGGATTGCTCCAAATCTAAAGCTACCACTTGTTGTTGTTCTATTTCTCTAGAGTCCCATCATGCTGTTCTCAGATTGCTAAAGTCCATACCTCCTCGGTGTGTTCTTATGGCTGCAGATCTTCACAGCACAGACGCTTTCTTCTGCATGCTGTTCTTTCCCAGTTCAGGGCTCCTTCAAGGCTCTCCCTGAATGGCTACGCCGCCCCCTTTTATCCCAGTTCTCTTCAATGCTCACAGCTGCAGCCCATCAAGGACAACCAGGACCTGTGGGACAGATATTCAAATAGAATCCATTTCCTCTACTCTAGCCAGTAAGTACTACCCTACAAGTCCTCAGAACCCCAAAGGCCACCTTTCATCTGACACCCAGACCCTGGGGAAAGGACTTCTTTTTCCCATGGCAAATGGCCTCCCTTGGCAGCCACTCACCCTGGCAGAAAGTGGGAGCCTAGCTAGAATGATGCAATCGTTGCTGGATTTTTCCAAAAGAAAAGCTGGCAGCAACTAGGGCCCTGGAAGTACTTAGAGCCTCAAACGCCACCTTGAACATATTCCTGAGACCCTGGGGAAAGGACTTCGTTTTTCCCATGGGAAATGGCCTTCATTTGTGGCCACTTGGCCTGGCAGGCAGGGCAGTGCCAAGCCAGGAATCTACAAACTATGCTGGATCCTTCCAGAACGAAAGCTGCCAGCAACTAGGACCCTGCAAGTCCTTAGAGCCCCAGACGCCACCTTTCATCTGACACCCAGAGCCTGGGCCAATGACTTCGTTTTCCCCATGGAAAATGGCCTCCATTTCTGGCCTCTCACCCTGACCAAGAGGGTGGTGCCCAGCAAGAAATTTGCAAGCTTTGCTGGATTGCTCCAAATCTAAAGCTACCACTTGTTGTTGTTCTATTTCTCTAGAGTCCCATCATGCTGTTCTCAGATTGCTAAAGTCCATACCTCCTCGGTGTGTTCTTATGGCTGCAGATCTTCACAGCACAGACGCTTTCTTCTGCATGCTGTTCTTTCCCAGTTCAGGGCTCCTTCAAGGCTCTCCCTGAATGGCTACGCCGCCCCCTTTTATCCCAGTTCTCTTCAATGCTCACAGCTGCAGCCCATCAAGGACAACCAGGACCTGTGGGACAGATATTCAAATAGAATCCATTTCCTCTACTCTAGCCAGTAAGTACTACCCTACAAGTCCTCAGAACCCCAAAGGCCACCTTTCATCTGACACCCAGACCCTGGGGAAAGGACTTCTTTTTCCCATGGCAAATGGCCTCCCTTGGCAGCCACTCACCCTGGCAGAAAGTGGGAGCCTAGCTAGAATGATGCAATCGTTGCTGGATTTTTCCAAAAGAAAAGCTGGCAGCAACTAGGGCCCTGGAAGTACTTAGAGCCTCAAACGCCACCTTGAACATATTCCTGAGACCCTGGGGAAAGGACTTCGTTTTTCCCATGGGAAATGGCCTTCATTTGTGGCCACTCTGCCTGGCAGGCAGGGCAGTGCCAAGCCAGGAATCTACAAACTATGCTGGATCCTTCCAGAACGAAAGCTGCCAGCAACTAGGACCCTGCAAGTCCTTAGAGCCCCAGACGCCACCTTTCATCTGACACCCAGAGCCTGGGCCAATGACTTCGTTTTCCCCATGGAAAATGGCCTCCATTTCTGGCCTCTCACCCTGACCAAGAGGGTGGTGCCCAGCAAGAAATTTGCAAGCTTTGCTGGATTGCTCCAAATCGAAAGCTACCACTTGTTGTTGTTCTATTTCTCTAGAGTCCCATCATGCTGTTCTCAGATTGCTAAAGTCCATACCTCCTCGGTGTGTTCTTATGGCTGCAGATCTTCACAGCACAGACGCTTTCTTCTGCATGCTGTTCTTTCCCAGTTCAGGGCTCCTTCAAGGCTCTCCCTGAATGGCTACGCCGCCCCCTTTTATCCCAGTTCTCTTCAATGCTCACAGCTGCAGCCCATCAAGGACAACCAGGACCTGTGGGACAGATATTCAAATAGAATCCATTTCCTCTACTCTAGCCAGTAAGTACTACCCTACAAGTCCTCAGAACCCCAAAGGCCACCTTTCATCTGACACCCAGACCCTGGGGAAAGGACTTCTTTTTCCCATGGCAAATGGCCTCCCTTGGCAGCCACTCACCCTGGCAGAAAGTGGGAGCCTAGCTAGAATGATGCAATCGTTGCTGGATTTTTCCAAAAGAAAAGCTGGCAGCAACTAGGGCCCTGGAAGTACTTAGAGCCTCAAACGCCACCTTGAACATATTCCTGAGACCCTGGGGAAAGGACTTCGTTTTTCCCATGGAAAATGGCCTTCATTTGTGGCCACTCTGCCTGGCAGGCAGGGCAGTGCCAAGCCAGGAATCTACAAACTCTGCTGGATCCTTCCAGAACGAAAGCTGCCAGCAACTAGGACCCTGCAAGTCCTTACAGCCCCAGATGCCACCAGTCATCTGACACCCAGAGCCTGGGCCAATGACTTCGTTTTCCCCATGGAAAATGGCCTCCATTTCTGGCCACTCGCCCTGACCAAGAGGGTGGTGCCCAGCAAGAAATTTGCAAGCTTTGCTGGATTGCTCCAAATCGAAAGCTACCACTTGTTGTTGTTCTATTTCTCTAGAGTCCCATCATGCTGTTCTCAGATTGCTAAAGTCCATACCTCCTCGGTGTGTTCTTATGGCTGCAGATCTTCACAGCACAGACGCTTTCTTCTGCATGCTGTTCTTTCCCAGTTCAGGGCTCCTTCAAGGCTCTCCCTGAATGGCTACGCCGCCCCCTTTTATCCCAGTTCTCTTCAATGCTCACAGCTGCAGCCCATCAAGGACAACCAGGACCTGTGGGACAGATATTCAAATAGAATCCATTTCCTCTACTCTAGCCAGTAAGTACTACCCTACAAGTCCTCAGAACCCCAAAGGCCACCTTTCATCTGACACCCAGACCCTGGGGAAAGGACTTCTTTTTCCCATGGCAAATGGCCTCCCTTGGCAGCCACTCACCCTGGCAGAAAGTGGGAGCCTAGCTAGAATGATGCAATCGTTGCTGGATTTTTCCAAAAGAAAAGCTGGCAGCAACTAGGGCCCTGGAAGTACTTAGAGCCTCAAACGCCACCTTGAACATATTCCTGAGACCCTGGGGAAAGGACTTCGTTTTTCCCATGGGAAATGGCCTTCATTTGTGGCCACTTGGCCTGGCAGGCAGGGCAGTGCCAAGCCAGGAATCTACAAACTATGCTGGATCCTTCCAGAACGAAAGCTGCCAGCAACTAGGACCCTGCAAGTCCTTAGAGCCCCAGATGCCACCTTTCATCTGACACCCAGAGCCTGGGCCAATGACTTCGTTTTCCCCATGGAAAATGGCCTCCATTTCTGGCCTCTCACCCTGACCAAGAGGGTGGTGCCCAGCAAGAAATTTGCAAGCTTTGCTGGATTGCTCCAAATCGAAAGCTACCACTTGTTGTTGTTCTATTTCTCTAGAGTCCCATCATGCTGTTCTCAGATTGCTAAAGTCCATACCTCCTCGGTGTGTTCTTATGGCTGCAGATCTTCACAGCACAGACGCTTTCTTCTGCATGCTGTTCTTTCCCAGTTCAGGGCTCCTTCAAGGCTCTCCCTGAATGGCTACGCCGCCCCCTTTTATCCCAGTTCTCTTCAATGCTCACAGCTGCAGCCCATCAAGGACAACCAGGACCTGTGGGACAGATATTCAAATAGAATCCATTTCCTCTACTCTAGCCAGTAAGTACTACCCTACAAGTCCTCAGAACCCCAAAGGCCACCTTTCATCTGACACCCAGACCCTGGGGAAAGGACTTCTTTTTCCCATGGCAAATGGCCTCCCTTGGCAGCCACTCACCCTGGCAGAAAGTGGGAGCCTAGCTAGAATGATGCAATCGTTGCTGGATTTTTCCAAAAGAAAAGCTGGCAGCAACTAGGGCCCTGGAAGTACTTAGAGCCTCAAACGCCACCTTGAACATATTCCTGAGACCCTGGGGAAAGGACTTCGTTTTTCCCATGGAAAATGGCCTTCATTTGTGGCCACTTGGCCTGGCAGGCAGGGCAGTGCCAAGCCAGGAATCTACAAACTCTGCTGGATCCTTCCAGAACGAAAGCTGCCAGCAACTAGGACCCTGCAAGTCCTTACAGCCCCAGATGCCACCTGTCATCTGACACCCAGAGCCTGGGCCAATGACTTCGTTTTCCCCATGGAAAATGGCCTCCATTTCTGGCCACTCGCCCTGACCAAGAGGGTGGTGCCCAGCAAGAAATTTGCAAGCTTTGCTGGATTGCTCCAAATCGAAAGCTGCCACTTGTTGTTGTTCTATTTCTCTAGAGTCCCATCATGCTGTTCTCAGATTGCTAAAGTCCATACCTCCTCGGTGTGTTCTTATGGCTGCAGATCTTCACAGCACAGACGCTTTCTTCTGCATGCTGTTCTTTCCCAGTTCAGGGCTCCTTCAAGGCTCTCCCTGAATGGCTACGCCGCCCCCTTTTATCCCAGTTCTCTTCAATGCTCACAGCTGCAGCCCATCAAGGACAACCAGGACCTGTGGGGCAAAGCCTCTAGACAGATATTCAAATAGAATCCATTTCCTCTACTCTAGCCAGTAAGTACTACCCTACAAGTCCTCAGAACCCCAAAGGCCACCTTTCATCTGACACCCAGACCCTGGGGAAAGGACTTCTTTTTCCCATGGCAAATGGCCTCCCTTGGCAGCCACTCACCCTGGCAGAAAGTGGGAGCCTAGCTAGAATGATGCAATCGTTGCTGGATTTTTCCAAAAGAAAAGCTGGCAGCAACTAGGGCCCTGGAAGTACTTAGAGCCTCAAACGCCACCTTGAACATATTCCTGAGACCCTGGGGAAAGGACTTCGTTTTTCCCATGGGAAATGGCCTTCATTTGTGGCCACTTGGCCTGGCAGGCAGGGCAGTGCCAAGCCAGGAATCTACAAACTCTGCTGGATCCTTCCAGAACGAAAGCTGCCAGCAACTAGGACCCTGCAAGTCCTTAGAGCCCCAGACGCCACCTTTCATCTGACACCCAGAGCCTGGGCCAATGACTTCGTTTTCCCCATGGAAAATGGCCTCCATTTCTGGCCACTCGCCCTGACCAAGAGGGTGGTGCCCAGCAAGAAATTTGCAAGCTTTGCTGGATTGCTCCAAATCTAAAGCTACCACTTGTTGTTCTTCTATTTCTCTAGAGTCCCATCATGCTGTTCTCAGATTGCTAAAGTCCATACCTCCTCGGTGTGTTCTTATGGCTGCAGATCTTCACAGCACAGACGCTTTCTTCTGCATGCTGTTCTTTCCCAGTTCAGGGCTCCTTCAAGGCTCTCCCTGAATGGCTACGCCGCCCCCTTTTATCCCAGTTCTCTTCAATGCTCACAGCTGCAGCCCATCAAGGACAACCAGGACCTGTGGGACAGATATTCAAATAGAATCCATTTCCTCTACTCTAGCCAGTAAGTACTACCCTACAAGTCCTCAGAACCCCAAAGGCCACCTTTCATCTGACACCCAGACCCTGGGGAAAGGACTTCTTTTTCCCATGGCAAATGGCCTCCCTTGGCAGCCACTCACCCTGGCAGAAAGTGGGAGCCTAGCTAGAATGATGCAATCGTTGCTGGATTTTTCCAAAAGAAAAGCTGGCAGCAACTAGGGCCCTGGAAGTACTTAGAGCCTCAAACGCCACCTTGAACATATTCCTGAGACCCTGGGGAAAGGACTTCGTTTTTCCCATGGAAAATGGCCTTCATTTGTGGCCACTCTGCCTGGCAGGCAGGGCAGTGCCAAGCCAGGAATCTACAAACTCTGCTGGATCCTTCCAGAACGAAAGCTGCCAGCAACTAGGACCCTGCAAGTCCTTACAGCCCCAGATGCCACCAGTCATCTGACACCCAGAGCCTGGGCCAATGACTTCGTTTTCCCCATGGAAAATGGCCTCCATTTCTGGCCACTCGCCCTGACCAAGAGGGTGGTGCCCAGCAAGAAATTTGCAAGCTTTGCTGGATTGCTCCAAATCGAAAGCTGCCACTTGTTGTTGTTCTATTTCTCTAGAGTCCCATCATGCTGTTCTCAGATTGCTAAAGTCCATACCTCCTCGGTGTGTTCTTATGGCTGCAGATCTTCACAGCACAGACGCTTTCTTCTGCATGCTGTTCTTTCCCAGTTCAGGGCTCCTTCAAGGCTCTCCCTGAATGGCTACGCCGCCCCCTTTTATCCCAGTTCTCTTCAATGCTCACAGCTGCAGCCCATCAAGGACAACCAGGACCTGTGGGGCAAAGCCTCTAGACAGATATTCAAATAGAATCCATTTCCTCTACTCTAGCCAGTAAGTACTACCCTACAAGTCCTCAGAACCCCAAAGGCCACCTTTCATCTGACACCCAGACCCTGGGGAAAGGACTTCTTTTTCCCATGGCAAATGGCCTCCCTTGGCAGCCACTCACCCTGGCAGAAAGTGGGAGCCTAGCTAGAATGATGCAATCGTTGCTGGATTTTTCCAAAAGAAAAGCTGGCAGCAACTAGGGCCTTGGAAGTACTTAGAGCCTCAAACGCCACCTTGAACATATTCCTGAGACCCTGGGGAAAGGACTTCGTTTTTCCCATGGGAAATGGCCTTCATTTGTGGCCACTCGGCCTGGCAGGCAGGGCAGTGCCAAGCCAGGAATCTACAAACTCTGCTGGATCCTTCCAGAACGAAAGCTGCCAGCAACTAGGACCCTGCAAGTCCTTACAGCCCCAGATGCCACCAGTCATCTGACACCCAGAGCCTGGGCCAATGACTTCGTTTTCCCCATGGAAAATGGCCTCCATTTCTGGCCACTCGCCCTGACCAAGAGGGTGGTGCCCAGCAAGAAATTTGCAAGCTTTGCTGGATTGCTCCAAATCTAAAGCTACCACTTGTTGTTGTTCTATTTCTCTAGAGTCCCATCATGCTGTTCTCAGATTGCTAAAGTCCATACCTCCTCGGTGTGTTCTTATGGCTGCAGATCTTCACAGCACAGACGCTTTCTTCTGCATGCTGTTCTTTCCCAGTTCAGGGCTCCTTCAAGGCTCTCCCTGAATGGCTACGCCGCCCCCTTTTATCCCAGTTCTCTTCAATGCTCACAGCTGCAGCCCATCAAGGACAACCAGGACCTGTGGGACAGATATTCAAATAGAATCCATTTCCTCTACTCTAGCCAGTAAGTACTACCCTACAAGTCCTCAGAACCCCAAAGGCCACCTTTCATCTGACACCCAGACCCTGGGGAAAGGACTTCTTTTTCCCATGGCAAATGGCCTCCCTTGGCAGCCACTCACCCTGGCAGAAAGTGGGAGCCTAGCTAGAATGATGCAATCGTTGCTGGATTTTTCCAAAAGAAAAGCTGGCAGCAACTAGGGCCCTGGAAGTACTTAGAGCCTCAAACGCCACCTTGAACATATTCCTGAGACCCTGGGGAAAGGACTTCGTTTTTCCCATGGGAAATGGCCTTCATTTGTGGCCACTTGGCCTGGCAGGCAGGGCAGTGCCAAGCCAGGAATCTACAAACTCTGCTGGATCCTTCCAGAACGAAAGCTGCCAGCAACTAGGACCCTGCAAGTCCTTAGAGCCCCAGATGCCACCTGTCATCTGACACCCAGAGCCTGGGCCAATGACTTCGTTTTCCCCATGGAAAATGGCCTCCATTTCTGGCCACTCGCCCTGACCAAGAGGGTGGTGCCCAGCAAGAAATTTGCAAGCTTTGCTGGATTGCTCCAAATCGAAAGCTGCCACTTGTTGTTGTTTTATTTCTCTAGAGTCCCATAATGCTGTTCTCAGATTGCTAAAGTCCATACCTCCTCGGTGTGTTCTTATGGCTGCAGATCTTCACAGCACAGACGCTTTCTTCTGCATGCTGTTCTTTCCCAGTTCAGGGCTCCTTCAAGGCTCTCCCTGAATGGCTACGCCGCCCCCTTTTATCCCAGTTCTCTTCAATGCTCACAGCTGCAGCCCATCAAGGACAACCAGGACCTGTGGGGCAAAGCCTCTAGACAGATATTCAAATAGAATCCATTTCCTCTACTCTAGCCAGTAAGTACTACCCTACAAGTCCTCAGAACCCCAAAGGCCACCTTTCATCTGACACCCAGACCCTGGGGAAAGGACTTCTTTTTCCCATGGCAAATGGCCTCCCTTGGCAGCCACTCACCCTGGCAGAAAGTGGGAGCCTAGCTAGAATGATGCAATCGTTGCTGGATTTTTCCAAAAGAAAAGCTGGCAGCAACTAGGGCCCTGGAAGTACTTAGAGCCTCAAACGCCACCTTGAACATATTACTGAGACCCTGGGGAAAGGACTTCGTTTTTCCCATGGAAAATGGCCTTCATTTGTGGCCACTCTGCCTGGCAGGCAGGGCAGTGCCAAGCCAGGAATCTACAAACTGTGCTGGATCCTTCCAGAACGAAAGCTGCCAGCAACTAGGACCCTGCAAGTCCTTAGAGCCCCAGATGCCACCAGTCATCTGACACCCAGAGCCTGGGCCAATGACTTCGTTTTCCCCATGGAAAATGGCCTCCATTTCTGGCCACTCGCCCTGACCAAGAGGGTGGTGCCCAGCAAGAAATTTGCAAGCTTTGCTGGATTGCTCCAAATCGAAAGCTGCCACTTGTTGTTGTTCTATTTCTCTAGAGTCCCATCATGCTGTTCTCAGATTGCTAAAGTCCATACCTCCTCGGTGTGTTCTTATGGCTGCAGATCTTCACAGCACAGACGCTTTCTTCTGCATGCTGTTCTTTCCCAGTTCAGGGCTCCTTCAAGGCTCTCCCTGAATGGCTACGCCGCCCCCTTTTATCCCAGTTCTCTTCAATGCTCACAGCTGCAGCCCATCAAGGACAACCAGGACCTGTGGGACAGATATTCAAATAGAATCCATTTCCTCTACTCTAGCCAGTAAGTACTACCCTACAAGTCCTCAGAACCCCAAAGGCCACCTTTCATCTGACACCCAGACCCTGGGGAAAGGACTTCTTTTTCCCATGGCAAATGGCCTCCCTTGGCAGCCACTCACCCTGGCAGAAAGTGGGAGCCTAGCTAGAATGATGCAATCGTTGCTGGATTTTTCCAAAAGAAAAGCTGCCAGCAACTAGGGCCCTGGAAGTACTTAGAGCCTCAAACGCCACCTTGAACATATTACTGAGACCCTGGGGAAAGGACTTCTTTTTCCCATGGAAAATGGCCTTCATTTGTGGCCACTTGGCCTGGCAGGCAGGGCAGTGCCAAGCCAGGAATCTACAAACTCTGCTGGATCCTTCCAGAACGAAAGCTGCCAGCAACTAGGACCCTGCAAGTCCTTAGAGCCCCAGATGCCACCAGTCATCTGACACCCAGAGCCTGGGCCAATGACTTTGTTTTCCCCATGGAAAATTGCCTCCATTTCTGGCCACTCGCCCTGACCAAGAGGGTGGTGCCCAGCAAGAAATTTGCAAGCTTTGCTGGATTGCTCCAAATCTAAAGCTACCACTTGTTGTTCTTCTATTTCTCTAGAGTCCCATCATGCTGTTCTCAGATTGCTAAAGTCCATACCTCCTCGGTGTGTTCTTATGGCTGCAGATCTTCACAGCACAGACGCTTTCTTCTGCATGCTGTTCTTTCCCAGTTCAGGGCTCCTTCAAGGCTCTCCCTGAATGGCTACGCCGCCCCCTTTTATCCCAGTTCTCTTCAATGCTCACAGCTGCAGCCCATCAAGGACAACCAGGACCTGTGGGACAGATATTCAAATAGAATCCATTTCCTCTACTCTAGCCAGTAAGTACTACCCTACAAGTCCTCAGAACCCCAAAGGCCACCTTTCATCTGACACCCAGACCCTGGGGAAAGGACTTCTTTTTCCCATGGCAAATGGCCTCCCTTGGCAGCCACTCACCCTGGCAGAAAGTGGGAGCCTAGCTAGAATGATGCAATCGTTGCTGGATTTTTCCAAAAGAAAAGCTGCCAGCAACTAGGGCCCTGGAAGTACTTAGAGCCTCAAACGCCACCTTGAACATATTACTGAGACCCTGGGGAAAGGACTTCTTTTTCCCATGGAAAATGGCCTTCATTTGTGGCCACTTGGCCTGGCAGGCAGGGCGGTGCCAAGCCAGGAATCTACAAACTCTGCTGGATCCTTCCAGAACGAAAGCTGCCAGCAACTAGGACCCTGCAAGTCCTTAGAGCCCCAGATGCCACCAGTCATCTGACACCCAGAGCCTGGGCCAATGACTTTGTTTTCCCCATGGAAAATTGCCTCCATTTCTGGCCACTCGCCCTGACCAAGAGGGTGGTGCCCAGCAAGAAATTTGCAAGCTTTGCTGGATTGCTCCAAATCTAAAGCTGCCACTTGTTGTTGTTCTATTTCTCTAGAGTCCCATCATGCTGTTCTCAGATTGCTAAAGTCCATACCTCCTCGGTGTGTTCTTATGGCTGCAGATCTTCACAGCACAGACGCTTTCTTCTGCATGCTGTTCTTTCCCAGTTCAGGGCTCCTTCAAGGCTCTCCCTGAATGGCTACGCCGCCCCCTTTTATCCCAGTTCTCTTCAATGCTCACAGCTGCAGCCCATCAAGGACAACCAGGACCTGTGGGACAGATATTCAAATAGAATCCATTTCCTCTACTCTAGCCAGTAAGTACTACCCTACAAGTCCTCAGAACCCCAAAGGCCACCTTTCATCTGACACCCAGACCCTGGGGAAAGGACTTCTTTTTCCCATGGCAAATGGCCTCCCTTGGCAGCCACTCACCCTGGCAGAAAGTGGGAGCCTAGCTAGAATGATGCAATCGTTGCTGGATTTTTCCAAAAGAAAAGCTGGCAGCAACTAGGGCCCTGGAAGTACTTAGAGCCTCAAACGCCACCTTGAACATATTCCTGAGACCCTGGGGAAAGGACTTCGTTTTTCCCATGGGAAATGGCCTTCATTTGTGGCCACTTGGCCTGGCAGGCAGGGCAGTGCCAAGCCAGGAATCTACAAACTATGCTGGATCCTTCCAGAACGAAAGCTGCCAGCAACTAGGACCCTGCAAGTCCTTACAGCCCCAGATGCCACCAGTCATCTGACACCCAGAGCCTGGGCCAATGACTTCGTTTTCCCCATGGAAAATGGCCTCCATTTCTGGCCTCTCACCCTGACCAAGAGGGTGGTGCCCAGCAAGAAATTTGCAAGCTTTGCTGGATTGCTCCAAATCTAAAGCTACCACTTGTTGTTGTTCTATTTCTCTAGAGTCCCATCATGCTGTTCTCAGATTGCTAAAGTCCATACCTCCTCGGTGTGTTCTTATGGCTGCAGATCTTCACAGCACAGACGCTTTCTTCTGCATGCTGTTCTTTCCCAGTTCAGGGCTCCTTCAAGGCTCTCCCTGAATGGCTACGCCGCCCCCTTTTATCCCAGTTCTCTTCAATGCTCACAGCTGCAGCCCATCAAGGACAACCAGGACCTGTGGGACAGATATTCAAATAGAATCCATTTCCTCTACTCTAGCCAGTAAGTACTACCCTACAAGTCCTCAGAACCCCAAAGGCCACCTTTCATCTGACACCCAGACCCTGGGGAAAGGACTTCTTTTTCCCATGGCAAATGGCCTCCCTTGGCAGCCACTCACCCTGGCAGAAAGTGGGAGCCTAGCTAGAATGATGCAATCGTTGCTGGATTTTTCCAAAAGAAAAGCTGGCAGCAACTAGGGCCCTGGAAGTACTTAGAGCCTCAAACGCCACCTTGAACATATTCCTGAGACCCTGGGGAAAGGACTTCGTTTTTCCCATGGAAAATGGCCTTCATTTGTGGCCACTCTGCCTGGCAGGCAGGGCAGTGCCAAGCCAGGAATCTACAAACTCTGCTGGATCCTTCCAGAACGAAAGCTGCCAGCAACTAGGACCCTGCAAGTCCTTAGAGCCCCAGATGCCACCAGTCATCTGACACCCAGAGCCTGGGCCAATGACTTCGTTTTCCCCATGGAAAATGGCCTCCATTTCTGGCCACTCGCCCTGACCAAGAGGGTGGTGCCCAGCAAGAAATTTGCAAGCTTTGCTGGATTGCTCCAAATCTAAAGCTACCACTTGTTGTTGTTCTATTTCTCTAGAGTCCCATCATGCTGTTCTCAGATTGCTAAAGTCCATACCTCCTCGGTGTGTTCTTATGGCTGCAGATCTTCACAGCACAGACGCTTTCTTCTGCATGCTGTTCTTTCCCAGTTCAGGGCTCCTTCAAGGCTCTCCCTGAATGGCTACGCCGCCCCCTTTTATCCCAGTTCTCTTCAATGCTCACAGCTGCAGCCCATCAAGGACAACCAGGACCTGTGGGACAGATATTCAAATAGAATCCATTTCCTCTACTCTAGCCAGTAAGTACTACCCTACAAGTCCTCAGAACCCCAAAGGCCACCTTTCATCTGACACCCAGACCCTGGGGAAAGGACTTCTTTTTCCCATGGCAAATGGCCTCCCTTGGCAGCCACTCACCCTGGCAGAAAGTGGGAGCCTAGCTAGAATGATGCAATCGTTGCTGGATTTTTCCAAAAGAAAAGCTGGCAGCAACTAGGGCCCTGGAAGTACTTAGAGCCTCAAACGCCACCTTGAACATATTCCTGAGACCCTGGGGAAAGGACTTCGTTTTTCCCATGGGAAATGGCCTTCATTTGTGGCCACTTGGCCTGGCAGGCAGGGCAGTGCCAAGCCAGGAATCTACAAACTCTGCTGGATCCTTCCAGAACGAAAGCTGCCAGCAACTAGGACCCTGCAAGTCCTTAGAGCCCCAGATGCCACCAGTCATCTGACACCCAGAGCCTGGGCCAATGACTTCGTTTTCCCCATGGAAAATGGCCTCCATTTCTGGCCACTCGCCCTGACCAAGAGGGTGGTGCCCAGCAAGAAATTTGCAAGCTTTGCTGGATTGCTCCAAATCGAAAGCTGCCACTTGTTGTTGTTCTATTTCTCTAGTGTCCCATAATGCTGTTCTCAGATTGCTAAAGTCCATACCTCCTCGGTGTGTTCTTATGGCTGCAGATCTTCACAGCACAGACGCTTTCTTCTGCATGCTGTTCTTTCCCAGTTCAGGGCTCCTTCAAGGCTCTCCCTGAATGGCTACGCCGCCCCCTTTTATCCCAGTTCTCTTCAATGCTCACAGCTGCAGCCCATCAAGGACAACCAGGACCTGTGGGGCAAAGCCTCTAGACAGATATTCAAATAGAATCCATTTCCTCTACTCTAGCCAGTAAGTACTACCCTACAAGTCCTCAGAACCCCAAAGGCCACCTTTCATCTGACACCCAGACCCTGGGGAAAGGACTTCTTTTTCCCATGGCAAATGGCCTCCCTTGGCAGCCACTCACCCTGGCAGAAAGTGGGAGCCTAGCTAGAATGATGCAATCGTTGCTGGATTTTTCCAAAAGAAAAGCTGGCAGCAACTAGGGCCCTGGAAGTACTTAGAGCCTCAAACGCCACCTTGAACATATTCCTGAGACCCTGGGGAAAGGACTTCGTTTTTCCCATGGAAAATGGCCTTCATTTGTGGCCACTTGGCCTGGCAGGCAGGGCAGTGCCAAGCCAGGAATCTACAAACTCTGCTGGATCCTTCCAGAACGAAAGCTGCCAGCAACTAGGACCCTGCAAGTCCTTAGAGCCCCAGATGCCACCAGTCATCTGACACCCAGAGCCTGGGCCAATGACTTCGTTTTCCCCATGGAAAATGGCCTCCATTTCTGGCCACTCGCCCTGACCAAGAGGGTGGTGCCCAGCAAGAAATTTGCAAGCTTTGCTGGATTGCTCCAAATCTAAAGCTACCACTTGTTGTTGTTCTATTTCTCTAGAGTCCCATCATGCTGTTCTCAGATTGCTAAAGTCCATACCTCCTCGGTGTGTTCTTATGGCTGCAGATCTTCACAGCACAGACGCTTTCTTCTGCATGCTGTTCTTTCCCAGTTCAGGGCTCCTTCAAGGCTCTCCCTGAATGGCTACGCCGCCCCCTTTTATCCCAGTTCTCTTCAATGCTCACAGCTGCAGCCCATCAAGGACAACCAGGACCTGTGGGACAGATATTCAAATAGAATCCATTTCCTCTACTCTAGCCAGTAAGTACTACCCTACAAGTCCTCAGAACCCCAAAGGCCACCTTTCATCTGACACCCAGACCCTGGGGAAAGGACTTCTTTTTCCCATGGCAAATGGCCTCCCTTGGCAGCCACTCACCCTGGCAGAAAGTGGGAGCCTAGCTAGAATGATGCAATCGTTGCTGGATTTTTCCAAAAGAAAAGCTGGCAGCAACTAGGGCCCTGGAAGTACTTAGAGCCTCAAACGCCACCTTGAACATATTCCTGAGACCCTGGGGAAAGGACTTCGTTTTTCCCATGGAAAATGGCCTTCATTTGTGGCCACTTGGCCTGGCAGGCAGGGCAGTGCCAAGCCAGGAATCTACAAACTCTGCTGGATCCTTCCAGAACGAAAGCTGCCAGCAACTAGGACCCTGCAAGTCCTTACAGCCCCAGATGCCACCAGTCATCTGACACCCAGAGCCTGGGCCAATGACTTCGTTTTCCCCATGGAAAATGGCCTCCATTTCTGGCCACTCGCCCTGACCAAGAGGGTGGTGCCCAGCAAGAAATTTGCAAGCTTTGCTGGATTGCTCCAAATCGAAAGCTGCCACTTCTTGTTGTTTTATTTCTCTAGAGTCCCATAATGCTGTTCTCAGATTGCTAAAGTCCATACCTCCTCGGTGTGTTCTTATGGCTGCAGATCTTCACAGCACAGACGCTTTCTTCTGCATGCTGTTCTTTCCCAGTTCAGGGCTCCTTCAAGGCTCTCCCTGAATGGCTACGCCGCCCCCTTTTATCCCAGTTCTCTTCAATGCTCACAGCTGCAGCCCATCAAGGACAACCAGGACCTGTGGGGCAAAGCCTCTAGACAGATATTCAAATAGAATCCATTTCCTCTACTCTAGCCAGTAAGTACTACCCTACAAGTCCTCAGAACCCCAAAGGCCACCTTTCATCTGACACCCAGACCCTGGGGAAAGGACTTCTTTTTCCCATGGCAAATGGCCTCCCTTGGCAGCCACTCACCCTGGCAGAAAGTGGGAGCCTAGCTAGAATGATGCAATCGTTGCTGGATTTTTCCAAAAGAAAAGCTGGCAGCAACTAGGGCCCTGGAAGTACTTAGAGCCTCAAACGCCACCTTGAACATATTCCTGAGACCCTGGGGAAAGGACTTCGTTTTTCCCATGGAAAATGGCCTTCATTTGTGGCCACTTGGCCTGGCAGGCAGGGCGGTGCCAAGCCAGGAATCTACAAACTCTGCTGGATCCTTCCAGAACGAAAGCTGCCAGCAACTAGGACCCTGCAAGTCCTTAGAGCCCCAGATGCCACCAGTCATCTGACACCCAGAGCCTGGGCCAATGACTTCGTTTTCCCCATGGAAAATGGCCTCCATTTCTGGCCACTCGCCCTGACCAAGAGGGTGGTGCCCAGCAAGAAATTTGCAAGCTTTGCTGGATTGCTCCAAATCGAAAGCTGCCACTTGTTGTTGTTCTATTTCTCTAGAGTCCCATCATGCTGTTCTCAGATTGCTAAAGTCCATACCTCCTCGGTGTGTTCTTATGGCTGCAGATCTTCACAGCACAGACGCTTTCTTCTGCATGCTGTTCTTTCCCAGTTCAGGGCTCCTTCAAGGCTCTCCCTGAATGGCTAAGCCGCCCCCTTTTATCCCAGTTCTCTTCAATGCTCACAGCTGCAGCCCATCAAGGACAACCAGGACCTGTGGGACAGATATTCAAATAGAATCCATTTCCTCTACTCTAGCCAGTAAGTACTACCCTACAAGTCCTCAGAACCCCAAAGGCCACCTTTCATCTGACACCCAGACCCTGGGGAAAGGACTTCTTTTTCCCATGGCAAATGGCCTCCCTTGGCAGCCACTCACCCTGGCAGAAAGTGGGAGCCTAGCTAGAATGATGCAATCGTTGCTGGATTTTTCCAAAAGAAAAGCTGGCAGCAACTAGGGCCCTGGAAGTACTTAGAGCCTCAAACGCCACCTTGAACATATTCCTGAGACCCTGGGGAAAGGACTTCTTTTTCCCATGGAAAATGGCCTTCATTTGTGGCCACTTGGCCTGGCAGGCAGGGCGGTGCCAAGCCAGGAATCTACAAACTCTGCTGGATCCTTCCAGAACGAAAGCTGCCAGCAACTAGGACCCTGCAAGTCCTTAGAGCCCCAGATGCCACCAGTCATCTGACACCCAGAGCCTGGGCCAATGACTTTGTTTTCCCCATGGAAAATGGCCTCCATTTCTGGCCACTCGCCCTGACCAAGAGGGTGGTGCCCAGCAAGAAATTTGCAAGCTTTGCTGGATTGCTCCAAATCGAAAGCTGCCACTTCTTGTTGTTTTATTTCTCTAGAGTCCCATCATGCTGTTCTCAGATTGCTAAAGTCCATACCTCCTCGGTGTGTTCTTATGGCTGCAGATCTTCACAGCACAGACGCTTTCTTCTGCATGCTGTTCTTTCCCAGTTCAGGGCTCCTTCAAGGCTCTCCCTGAATGGCTACGCCGCCCCCTTTTATCCCAGTTCTCTTCAATGCTCACAGCTGCAGCCCATCAAGGACAACCAGGACCTGTGGGGCAAAGCCTCTAGACAGATATTCAAATAGAATCCATTTCCTCTACTCTAGCCAGTAAGTACTACCCTACAAGTCCTCAGAACCCCAAAGGCCACCTTTCATCTGACACCCAGACCCTGGGGAAAGGACTTCTTTTTCCCATGGCAAATGGCCTCCCTTGGCAGCCACTCACCCTGGCAGAAAGTGGGAGCCTAGCTAGAATGATGCAATCGTTGCTGGATTTTTCCAAAAGAAAAGCTGGCAGCAACTAGGGCCCTGGAAGTACTTAGAGCCTCAAACGCCACCTTGAACATATTCCTGAGACCCTGGGGAAAGGACTTCGTTTTTCCCATGGAAAATGGCCTTCATTTCTGGCCACTTGGCCTGGCAGGCAGGGCAGTGCCAAGCCAGGAATCTACAAACTCTGCTGGATCCTTCCAGAACGAAAGCTGCCAGCAACTAGGACCCTGCAAGTCCTTAGAGCCCCAGATGCCACCAGTCATCTGACACCCAGAGCCTGGGCCAATGACTTTGTTTTCCCCATGGAAAATTGCCTCCATTTCTGGCCACTCGCCCTGACCAAGAGGGTGGTGCCCAGCAAGAAATTTGCAAGCTTTGCTGGATTGCTCCAAATCTAAAGCTGCCACTTGTTGTTGTTCTATTTCTCTAGAGTCCCATCATGCTGTTCTCAGATTGCTAAAGTCCATACCTCCTCGGTGTGTTCTTATGGCTGCAGATCTTCACAGCACAGACGCTTTCTTCTGCATGCTGTTCTTTCCCAGTTCAGGGCTCCTTCAAGGCTCTCCCTGAATGGCTACGCCGCCCCCTTTTATCCCAGTTCTCTTCAATGCTCACAGCTGCAGCCCATCAAGGACAACCAGGACCTGTGGGACAGATATTCAAATAGAATCCATTTCCTCTACTCTAGCCAGTAAGTACTACCCTACAAGTCCTCAGAACCCCAAAGGCCACCTTTCATCTGACACCCAGACCCTGGGGAAAGGACTTCTTTTTCCCATGGCAAATGGCCTCCCTTGGCAGCCACTCACCCTGGCAGAAAGTGGGAGCCTAGCTAGAATGATGCAATCGTTGCTGGATTTTTCCAAAAGAAAAGCTGGCAGCAACTAGGGCCCTGGAAGTACTTAGAGCCTCAAACGCCACCTTGAACATATTCCTGAGACCCTGGGGAAAGGACTTCGTTTTTCCCATGGGAAATGGCCTTCATTTGTGGCCACTTGGCCTGGCAGGCAGGGCAGTGCCAAGCCAGGAATCTACAAACTCTGCTGGATCCTTCCAGAACGAAAGCTGCCAGCAACTAGGACCCTGCAAGTCCTTACAGCCCCAGATGCCACCTGTCATCTGACACCCAGAGCCTGGGCCAATGACTTCGTTTTCCCCATGGAAAATGGCCTCCATTTCTGGCCACTCGCCCTGACCAAGAGGGTGGTGCCCAGCAAGAAATTTGCAAGCTTTGCTGGATTGCTCCAAATCTAAAGCTGCCACTTGTTGTTGTTCTATTTCTCTAGAGTCCCATCATGCTGTTCTCAGATTGCTAAAGTCCATACCTCCTCGGTGTGTTCTTATGGCTGCAGATCTTCACAGCACAGACGCTTTCTTCTGCATGCTGTTCTTTCCCAGTTCAGGGCTCCTTCAAGGCTCTCCCTGAATGGCTACGCCGCCCCCTTTTATCCCAGTTCTCTTCAATGCTCACAGCTGCAGCCCATCAAGGACAACCAGGACCTGTGGGACAGATATTCAAATAGAATCCATTTCCTCTACTCTAGCCAGTAAGTACTACCCTACAAGTCCTCAGAACCCCAAAGGCCACCTTTCATCTGACACCCAGACCCTGGGGAAAGGACTTCTTTTTCCCATGGCAAATGGCCTCCCTTGGCAGCCACTCACCCTGGCAGAAAGTGGGAGCCTAGCTAGAATGATGCAATCGTTGCTGGATTTTTCCAAAAGAAAAGCTGGCAGCAACTAGGGCCCTGGAAGTACTTAGAGCCTCAAACGCCACCTTGAACATATTCCTGAGACCCTGGGGAAAGGACTTCGTTTTTCCCATGGGAAATGGCCTTCATTTGTGGCCACTTGGCCTGGCAGGCAGGGCAGTGCCAAGCCAGGAATCTACAAACTCTGCTGGATCCTTCCAGAACGAAAGCTGCCAGCAACTAGGACCCTGCAAGTCCTTAGAGCCCCAGATGCCACCAGTCATCTGACACCCAGAGCCTGGGCCAATGACTTCGTTTTCCCCATGGAAAATGGCCTCCATTTCTGGCCACTCGCCCTGACCAAGAGGGTGGTGCCCAGCAAGAAATTTGCAAGCTTTGCTGGATTGCTCCAAATCGAAAGCTGCCACTTGTTGTTGTTCTATTTCTCTAGTGTCCCATAATGCTGTTCTCAGATTGCTAAAGTCCATACCTCCTCGGTGTGTTCTTATGGCTGCAGATCTTCACAGCACAGACGCTTTCTTCTGCATGCTGTTCTTTCCCAGTTCAGGGCTCCTTCAAGGCTCTCCCTGAATGGCTACGCCGCCCCCTTTTATCCCAGTTCTCTTCAATGCTCACAGCTGCAGCCCATCAAGGACAACCAGGACCTGTGGGGCAAAGCCTCTAGACAGATATTCAAATAGAATCCATTTCCTCTACTCTAGCCAGTAAGTACTACCCTACAAGTCCTCAGAACCCCAAAGGCCACCTTTCATCTGACACCCAGACCCTGGGGAAAGGACTTCTTTTTCCCATGGCAAATGGCCTCCCTTGGCAGCCACTCACCCTGGCAGAAAGTGGGAGCCTAGCTAGAATGATGCAATCGTTGCTGGATTTTTCCAAAAGAAAAGCTGGCAGCAACTAGGGCCCTGGAAGTACTTAGAGCCTCAAACGCCACCTTGAACATATTCCTGAGACCCTGGGGAAAGGACTTCGTTTTTCCCATGGGAAATGGCCTTCATTTGTGGCCACTTGGCCTGGCAGGCAGGGCAGTGCCAAGCCAGGAATCTACAAACTCTGCTGGATCCTTCCAGAACGAAAGCTGCCAGCAACTAGGACCCTGCAAGTCCTTACAGCCCCAGATGCCACCAGTCATCTGACACCCAGAGCCTGGGCCAATGACTTCGTTTTCCCCATGGAAAATGGCCTCCATTTCTGGCCACTCGCCCTGACCAAGAGGGTGGTGCCCAGCAAGAAATTTGCAAGCTTTGCTGGATTGCTCCAAATCTAAAGCTACCACTTGTTGTTGTTCTATTTCTCTAGAGTCCCATCATGCTGTTCTCAGATTGCTAAAGTCCATACCTCCTCGGTGTGTTCTTATGGCTGCAGATCTTCACAGCACAGACGCTTTCTTCTGCATGCTGTTCTTTCCCAGTTCAGGGCTCCTTCAAGGCTCTCCCTGAATGGCTACGCCGCCCCCTTTTATCCCAGTTCTCTTCAATGCTCACAGCTGCAGCCCATCAAGGACAACCAGGACCTGTGGGACAGATATTCAAATAGAATCCATTTCCTCTACTCTAGCCAGTAAGTACTACCCTACAAGTCCTCAGAACCCCAAAGGCCACCTTTCATCTGACACCCAGACCCTGGGGAAAGGACTTCTTTTTCCCATGGCAAATGGCCTCCCTTGGCAGCCACTCACCCTGGCAGAAAGTGGGAGCCTAGCTAGAATGATGCAATCGTTGCTGGATTTTTCCAAAAGAAAAGCTGGCAGCAACTAGGGCCCTGGAAGTACTTAGAGCCTCAAACGCCACCTTGAACATATTCCTGAGACCCTGGGGAAAGGACTTCGTTTTTCCCATGGAAAATGGCCTTCATTTGTGGCCACTTGGCCTGGCAGGCAGGGCAGTGCCAAGCCAGGAATCTACAAACTCTGCTGGATCCTTCCAGAACGAAAGCTGCCAGCAACTAGGACCCTGCAAGTCCTTACAGCCCCAGATGCCACCAGTCATCTGACACCCAGAGCCTGGGCCAATGACTTCGTTTTCCCCATGGAAAATGGCCTCCATTTCTGGCCACTCGCCCTGACCAAGAGGGTGGTGCCCAGCAAGAAATTTGCAAGCTTTGCTGGATTGCTCCAAATCGAAAGCTGCCACTTGTTGTTGTTTTATTTCTCTAGAGTCCCATAATGCTGTTCTCAGATTGCTAAAGTCCATACCTCCTCGGTGTGTTCTTATGGCTGCAGATCTTCACAGCACAGACGCTTTCTTCTGCATGCTGTTCTTTCCCAGTTCAGGGCTCCTTCAAGGCTCTCCCTGAATGGCTACGCCGCCCCCTTTTATCCCAGTTCTCTTCAATGCTCACAGCTGCAGCCCATCAAGGACAACCAGGACCTGTGGGGCAAAGCCTCTAGACAGATATTCAAATAGAATCCATTTCCTCTACTCTAGCCAGTAAGTACTACCCTACAAGTCCTCAGAACCCCAAAGGCCACCTTTCATCTGACACCCAGACCCTGGGGAAAGGACTTCTTTTTCCCATGGCAAATGGCCTCCCTTGGCAGCCACTCACCCTGGCAGAAAGTGGGAGCCTAGCTAGAATGATGCAATCGTTGCTGGATTTTTCCAAAAGAAAAGCTGGCAGCAACTAGGGCCCTGGAAGTACTTAGAGCCTCAAACGCCACCTTGAACATATTCCTGAGACCCTGGGGAAAGGACTTCGTTTTTCCCATGGAAAATGGCCTTCATTTGTGGCCACTTGGCCTGGCAGGCAGGGCAGTGCCAAGCCAGGAATCTACAAACTCTGCTGGATCCTTCCAGAACGAAAGCTGCCAGCAACTAGGACCCTGCAAGTCCTTAGAGCCCCAGATGCCACCAGTCATCTGACACCCAGAGCCTGGGCCAATGACTTCGTTTTCCCCATGGAAAATGGCCTCCATTTCTGGCCACTCGCCCTGACCAAGAGGGTGGTGCCCAGCAAGAAATTTGCAAGCTTTGCTGGATTGCTCCAAATCGAAAGCTGCCACTTGTTGTTCTTCTATTTCTCTAGAGTCCCATCATGCTGTTCTCAGATTGCTAAAGTCCATACCTCCTCGGTGTGTTCTTATGGCTGCAGATCTTCACAGCACAGACGCTTTCTTCTGCATGCTGTTCTTTCCCAGTTCAGGGCTCCTTCAAGGCTCTCCCTGAATGGCTACGCCGCCCCCTTTTATCCCAGTTCTCTTCAATGCTCACAGCTGCAGCCCATCAAGGACAACCAGGACCTGTGGGGCAAAGCCTCTAGACAGATATTCAAATAGAATCCATTTCCTCTACTCTAGCCAGTAAGTACTACCCTACAAGTCCTCAGAACCCCAAAGGCCACCTTTCATCTGACACCCAGACCCTGGGGAAAGGACTTCTTTTTCCCATGGCAAATGGCCTCCCTTGGCAGCCACTCACCCTGGCAGAAAGTGGGAGCCTAGCTAGAATGATGCAATCGTTGCTGGATTTTTCCAAAAGAAAAGCTGGCAGCAACTAGGGCCCTGGAAGTACTTAGAGCCTCAAACGCCACCTTGAACATATTCCTGAGACCCTGGGGAAAGGACTTCGTTTTTCCCATGGAAAATGGCCTTCATTTGTGGCCACTTGGCCTGGCAGGCAGGGCAGTGCCAAGCCAGGAATCTACAAACTGTGCTGGATCCTTCCAGAACGAAAGCTGCCAGCAACTAGGACCCTGCAAGTCCTTACAGCCCCAGATGCCACCAGTCATCTGACACCCAGAGCCTGGGCCAATGACTTCGTTTTCCCCATGGAAAATGGCCTCCATTTCTGGCCACTCGCCCTGACCAAGAGGGTGGTGCCCAGCAAGAAATTTGCAAGCTTTGCTGGATTGCTCCAAATCGAAAGCTGCCACTTCTTGTTGTTTTATTTCTCTAGAGTCCCATCATGCTGTTCTCAGATTGCTAAAGTCCATACCTCCTCGGTGTGTTCTTATGGCTGCAGATCTTCACAGCACAGACGCTTTCTTCTGCATGCTGTTCTTTCCCAGTTCAGGGCTCCTTCAAGGCTCTCCCTGAATGGCTACGCCGCCCCCTTTTATCCCAGTTCTCTTCAATGCTCACAGCTGCAGCCCATCAAGGACAACCAGGACCTGTGGGGCAAAGCCTCTAGACAGATATTCAAATAGAATCCATTTCCTCTACTCTAGCCAGTAAGTACTACCCTACAAGTCCTCAGAACCCCAAAGGCCACCTTTCATCTGACACCCAGACCCTGGGGAAAGGACTTCTTTTTCCCATGGCAAATGGCCTCCCTTGGCAGCCACTCACCCTGGCAGAAAGTGGGAGCCTAGCTAGAATGATGCAATCGTTGCTGGATTTTTCCAAAAGAAAAGCTGGCAGCAACTAGGGCCCTGGAAGTACTTAGAGCCTCAAACGCCACCTTGAACATATTCCTGAGACCCTGGGGAAAGGACTTCGTTTTTCCCATGGAAAATGGCCTTCATTTGTGGCCACTTGGCCTGGCAGGCAGGGCAGTGCCAAGCCAGGAATCTACAAACTCTGCTGGATCCTTCCAGAACGAAAGCTGCCAGCAACTAGGACCCTGCAAGTCCTTAGAGCCCCAGATGCCACCAGTCATCTGACACCCAGAGCCTGGGCCAATGACTTTGTTTTCCCCATGGAAAATTGCCTCCATTTCTGGCCACTCGCCCTGACCAAGAGGGTGGTGCCCAGCAAGAAATTTGCAAGCTTTGCTGGATTGCTCCAAATCTAAAGCTGCCACTTGTTGTTGTTCTATTTCTCTAGAGTCCCATCATGCTGTTCTCAGATTGCTAAAGTCCATACCTCCTCGGTGTGTTCTTATGGCTGCAGATCTTCACAGCACAGACGCTTTCTTCTGCATGCTGTTCTTTCCCAGTTCAGGGCTCCTTCAAGGCTCTCCCTGAATGGCTACGCCGCCCCCTTTTATCCCAGTTCTCTTCAATGCTCACAGCTGCAGCCCATCAAGGACAACCAGGACCTGTGGGACAGATATTCAAATAGAATCCATTTCCTCTACTCTAGCCAGTAAGTACTACCCTACAAGTCCTCAGAACCCCAAAGGCCACCTTTCATCTGACACCCAGACCCTGGGGAAAGGACTTCTTTTTCCCATGGCAAATGGCCTCCCTTGGCAGCCACTCACCCTGGCAGAAAGTGGGAGCCTAGCTAGAATGATGCAATCGTTGCTGGATTTTTCCAAAAGAAAAGCTGGCAGCAACTAGGGCCCTGGAAGTACTTAGAGCCTCAAACGCCACCTTGAACATATTCCTGAGACCCTGGGGAAAGGACTTCGTTTTTCCCATGGGAAATGGCCTTCATTTGTGGCCACTTGGCCTGGCAGGCAGGGCAGTGCCAAGCCAGGAATCTACAAACTCTGCTGGATCCTTCCAGAACGAAAGCTGCCAGCAACTAGGACCCTGCAAGTCCTTACAGCCCCAGATGCCACCTGTCATCTGACACCCAGAGCCTGGGCCAATGACTTCGTTTTCCCCATGGAAAATGGCCTCCATTTCTGGCCACTCGCCCTGACCAAGAGGGTGGTGCCCAGCAAGAAATTTGCAAGCTTTGCTGGATTGCTCCAAATCTAAAGCTGCCACTTGTTGTTGTTCTATTTCTCTAGAGTCCCATCATGCTGTTCTCAGATTGCTAAAGTCCATACCTCCTCGGTGTGTTCTTATGGCTGCAGATCTTCACAGCACAGACGCTTTCTTCTGCATGCTGTTCTTTCCCAGTTCAGGGCTCCTTCAAGGCTCTCCCTGAATGGCTACGCCGCCCCCTTTTATCCCAGTTCTCTTCAATGCTCACAGCTGCAGCCCATCAAGGACAACCAGGACCTGTGGGACAGATATTCAAATAGAATCCATTTCCTCTACTCTAGCCAGTAAGTACTACCCTACAAGTCCTCAGAACCCCAAAGGCCACCTTTCATCTGACACCCAGACCCTGGGGAAAGGACTTCTTTTTCCCATGGCAAATGGCCTCCCTTGGCAGCCACTCACCCTGGCAGAAAGTGGGAGCCTAGCTAGAATGATGCAATCGTTGCTGGATTTTTCCAAAAGAAAAGCTGGCAGCAACTAGGGCCCTGGAAGTACTTAGAGCCTCAAACGCCACCTTGAACATATTCCTGAGACCCTGGGGAAAGGACTTCGTTTTTCCCATGGAAAATGGCCTTCATTTGTGGCCACTCTGCCTGGCAGGCAGGGCAGTGCCAAGCCAGGAATCTACAAACTCTGCTGGATCCTTCCAGAACGAAAGCTGCCAGCAACTAGGACCCTGCAAGTCCTTAGAGCCCCAGATGCCACCAGTCATCTGACACCCAGAGCCTGGGCCAATGACTTCGTTTTCCCCATGGAAAATGGCCTCCATTTCTGGCCACTCGCCCTGACCAAGAGGGTGGTGCCCAGCAAGAAATTTGCAAGCTTTGCTGGATTGCTCCAAATCTAAAGCTACCACTTGTTGTTGTTCTATTTCTCTAGAGTCCCATCATGCTGTTCTCAGATTGCTAAAGTCCATACCTCCTCGGTGTGTTCTTATGGCTGCAGATCTTCACAGCACAGACGCTTTCTTCTGCATGCTGTTCTTTCCCAGTTCAGGGCTCCTTCAAGGCTCTCCCTGAATGGCTACGCCGCCCCCTTTTATCCCAGTTCTCTTCAATGCTCACAGCTGCAGCCCATCAAGGACAACCAGGACCTGTGGGACAGATATTCAAATAGAATCCATTTCCTCTACTCTAGCCAGTAAGTACTACCCTACAAGTCCTCAGAACCCCAAAGGCCACCTTTCATCTGACACCCAGACCCTGGGGAAAGGACTTCTTTTTCCCATGGCAAATGGCCTCCCTTGGCAGCCACTCACCCTGGCAGAAAGTGGGAGCCTAGCTAGAATGATGCAATCGTTGCTGGATTTTTCCAAAAGAAAAGCTGGCAGCAACTAGGGCCCTGGAAGTACTTAGAGCCTCAAACGCCACCTTGAACATATTCCTGAGACCCTGGGGAAAGGACTTCGTTTTTCCCATGGAAAATGGCCTTCATTTGTGGCCACTTGGCCTGGCAGGCAGGGCAGTGCCAAGCCAGGAATCTACAAACTCTGCTGGATCCTTCCAGAACGAAAGCTGCCAGCAACTAGGACCCTGCAAGTCCTTAGAGCCCCAGATGCCACCAGTCATCTGACACCCAGAGCCTGGGCCAATGACTTCGTTTTCCCCATGGAAAATGGCCTCCATTTCTGGCCACTCGCCCTGACCAAGAGGGTGGTGCCCAGCAAGAAATTTGCAAGCTTTGCTGGATTGCTCCAAATCGAAAGCTGCCACTTGTTGTTGTTCTATTTCTCTAGAGTCCCATCATGCTGTTCTCAGATTGCTAAAGTCCATACCTCCTCGGTGTGTTCTTATGGCTGCAGATCTTCACAGCACAGACGCTTTCTTCTGCATGCTGTTCTTTCCCAGTTCAGGGCTCCTTCAAGGCTCTCCCTGAATGGCTAAGCCGCCCCCTTTTATCCCAGTTCTCTTCAATGCTCACAGCTGCAGCCCATCAAGGACAACCAGGACCTGTGGGACAGATATTCAAATAGAATCCATTTCCTCTACTCTAGCCAGTAAGTACTACCCTACAAGTCCTCAGAACCCCAAAGGCCACCTTTCATCTGACACCCAGACCCTGGGGAAAGGACTTCTTTTTCCCATGGCAAATGGCCTCCCTTGGCAGCCACTCACCCTGGCAGAAAGTGGGAGCCTAGCTAGAATGATGCAATCGTTGCTGGATTTTTCCAAAAGAAAAGCTGCCAGCAACTAGGGCCCTGGAAGTACTTAGAGCCTCAAACGCCACCTTGAACATATTCCTGAGACCCTGGGGAAAGGACTTCTTTTTCCCATGGAAAATGGCCTTCATTTGTGGCCACTTGGCCTGGCAGGCAGGGCGGTGCCAAGCCAGGAATCTACAAACTCTGCTGGATCCTTCCAGAACGAAAGCTGCCAGCAACTAGGACCCTGCAAGTCCTTAGAGCCCCAGATGCCACCAGTCATCTGACACCCAGAGCCTGGGCCAATGACTTTGTTTTCCCCATGGAAAATTGCCTCCATTTCTGGCCACTCGCCCTGACCAAGAGGGTGGTGCCCAGCAAGAAATTTGCAAGCTTTGCTGGATTGCTCCAAATCGAAAGCTGCCACTTGTTGTTGTTCTATTTCTCTAGAGTCCCATCATGCTGTTCTCAGATTGCTAAAGTCCATACCTCCTCGGTGTGTTCTTATGGCTGCAGATCTTCACAGCACAGACGCTTTCTTCTGCATGCTGTTCTTTCCCAGTTCAGGGCTCCTTCAAGGCTCTCCCTGAATGGCTACGCCGCCCCCTTTTATCCCAGTTCTCTTCAATGCTCACAGCTGCAGCCCATCAAGGACAACCAGGACCTGTGGGGCAAAGCCTCTAGACAGATATTCAAATAGAATCCATTTCCTCTACTCTAGCCAGTAAGTACTACCCTACAAGTCCTCAGAACCCCAAAGGCCACCTTTCATCTGACACCCAGACCCTGGGGAAAGGACTTCTTTTTCCCATGGCAAATGGCCTCCCTTGGCAGCCACTCACCCTGGCAGAAAGTGGGAGCCTAGCTAGAATGATGCAATCGTTGCTGGATTTTTCCAAAAGAAAAGCTGGCAGCAACTAGGGCCCTGGAAGTACTTAGAGCCTCAAACGCCACCTTGAACATATTCCTGAGACCCTGGGGAAAGGACTTCGTTTTTCCCATGGAAAATGGCCTTCATTTCTGGCCACTTGGCCTGGCAGGCAGGGCAGTGCCAAGCCAGGAATCTACAAACTGTGCTGGATCCTTCCAGAACGAAAGCTGCCAGCAACTAGGACCCTGCAAGTCCTTACAGCCCCAGATGCCACCAGTCATCTGACACCCAGAGCCTGGGCCAATGACTTCGTTTTCCCCATGGAAAATGGCCTCCATTTCTGGCCACTCGCCCTGACCAAGAGGGTGGTGCCCAGCAAGAAATTTGCAAGCTTTGCTGGATTGCTCCAAATCGAAAGCTGCCACTTCTTGTTGTTTTATTTCTCTAGAGTCCCATCATGCTGTTCTCAGATTGCTAAAGTCCATACCTCCTCGGTGTGTTCTTATGGCTGCAGATCTTCACAGCACAGACGCTTTCTTCTGCATGCTGTTCTTTCCCAGTTCAGGGCTCCTTCAAGGCTCTCCCTGAATGGCTACGCCGCCCCCTTTTATCCCAGTTCTCTTCAATGCTCACAGCTGCAGCCCATCAAGGACAACCAGGACCTGTGGGGCAAAGCCTCTAGACAGATATTCAAATAGAATCCATTTCCTCTACTCTAGCCAGTAAGTACTACCCTACAAGTCCTCAGAACCCCAAAGGCCACCTTTCATCTGACACCCAGACCCTGGGGAAAGGACTTCTTTTTCCCATGGCAAATGGCCTCCCTTGGCAGCCACTCACCCTGGCAGAAAGTGGGAGCCTAGCTAGAATGATGCAATCGTTGCTGGATTTTTCCAAAAGAAAAGCTGGCAGCAACTAGGGCCCTGGAAGTACTTAGAGCCTCAAACGCCACCTTGAACATATTCCTGAGACCCTGGGGAAAGGACTTCGTTTTTCCCATGGAAAATGGCCTTCATTTGTGGCCACTTGGCCTGGCAGGCAGGGCAGTGCCAAGCCAGGAATCTACAAACTCTGCTGGATCCTTCCAGAACGAAAGCTGCCAGCAACTAGGACCCTGCAAGTCCTTAGAGCCCCAGATGCCACCAGTCATCTGACACCCAGAGCCTGGGCCAATGACTTTGTTTTCCCCATGGAAAATTGCCTCCATTTCTGGCCACTCGCCCTGACCAAGAGGGTGGTGCCCAGCAAGAAATTTGCAAGCTTTGCTGGATTGCTCCAAATCTAAAGCTGCCACTTGTTGTTGTTCTATTTCTCTAGAGTCCCATCATGCTGTTCTCAGATTGCTAAAGTCCATACCTCCTCGGTGTGTTCTTATGGCTGCAGATCTTCACAGCACAGACGCTTTCTTCTGCATGCTGTTCTTTCCCAGTTCAGGGCTCCTTCAAGGCTCTCCCTGAATGGCTACGCCGCCCCCTTTTATCCCAGTTCTCTTCAATGCTCACAGCTGCAGCCCATCAAGGACAACCAGGACCTGTGGGACAGATATTCAAATAGAATCCATTTCCTCTACTCTAGCCAGTAAGTACTACCCTACAAGTCCTCAGAACCCCAAAGGCCACCTTTCATCTGACACCCAGACCCTGGGGAAAGGACTTCTTTTTCCCATGGCAAATGGCCTCCCTTGGCAGCCACTCACCCTGGCAGAAAGTGGGAGCCTAGCTAGAATGATGCAATCGTTGCTGGATTTTTCCAAAAGAAAAGCTGGCAGCAACTAGGGCCCTGGAAGTACTTAGAGCCTCAAACGCCACCTTGAACATATTCCTGAGACCCTGGGGAAAGGACTTCGTTTTTCCCATGGGAAATGGCCTTCATTTGTGGCCACTTGGCCTGGCAGGCAGGGCAGTGCCAAGCCAGGAATCTACAAACTCTGCTGGATCCTTCCAGAACGAAAGCTGCCAGCAACTAGGACCCTGCAAGTCCTTACAGCCCCAGATGCCACCTGTCATCTGACACCCAGAGCCTGGGCCAATGACTTCGTTTTCCCCATGGAAAATGGCCTCCATTTCTGGCCACTCGCCCTGACCAAGAGGGTGGTGCCCAGCAAGAAATTTGCAAGCTTTGCTGGATTGCTCCAAATCGAAAGCTGCCACTTGTTGTTGTTCTATTTCTCTAGAGTCCCATCATGCTGTTCTCAGATTGCTAAAGTCCATACCTCCTCGGTGTGTTCTTATGGCTGCAGATCTTCACAGCACAGACGCTTTCTTCTGCATGCTGTTCTTTCCCAGTTCAGGGCTCCTTCAAGGCTCTCCCTGAATGGCTACGCCGCCCCCTTTTATCCCAGTTCTCTTCAATGCTCACAGCTGCAGCCCATCAAGGACAACCAGGACCTGTGGGACAGATATTCAAATAGAATCCATTTCCTCTACTCTAGCCAGTAAGTACTACCCTACAAGTCCTCAGAACCCCAAAGGCCACCTTTCATCTGACACCCAGACCCTGGGGAAAGGACTTCTTTTTCCCATGGCAAATGGCCTCCCTTGGCAGCCACTCACCCTGGCAGAAAGTGGGAGCCTAGCTAGAATGATGCAATCGTTGCTGGATTTTTCCAAAAGAAAAGCTGGCAGCAACTAGGGCCCTGGAAGTACTTAGAGCCTCAAACGCCACCTTGAACATATTCCTGAGACCCTGGGGAAAGGACTTCGTTTTTCCCATGGAAAATGGCCTTCATTTGTGGCCACTCTGCCTGGCAGGCAGGGCAGTGCCAAGCCAGGAATCTACAAACTCTGCTGGATCCTTCCAGAACGAAAGCTGCCAGCAACTAGGACCCTGCAAGTCCTTAGAGCCCCAGATGCCACCAGTCATCTGACACCCAGAGCCTGGGCCAATGACTTCGTTTTCCCCATGGAAAATGGCCTCCATTTCTGGCCACTCGCCCTGACCAAGAGGGTGGTGCCCAGCAAGAAATTTGCAAGCTTTGCTGGATTGCTCCAAATCTAAAGCTACCACTTGTTGTTGTTCTATTTCTCTAGAGTCCCATCATGCTGTTCTCAGATTGCTAAAGTCCATACCTCCTCGGTGTGTTCTTATGGCTGCAGATCTTCACAGCACAGACGCTTTCTTCTGCATGCTGTTCTTTCCCAGTTCAGGGCTCCTTCAAGGCTCTCCCTGAATGGCTACGCCGCCCCCTTTTATCCCAGTTCTCTTCAATGCTCACAGCTGCAGCCCATCAAGGACAACCAGGACCTGTGGGACAGATATTCAAATAGAATCCATTTCCTCTACTCTAGCCAGTAAGTACTACCCTACAAGTCCTCAGAACCCCAAAGGCCACCTTTCATCTGACACCCAGACCCTGGGGAAAGGACTTCTTTTTCCCATGGCAAATGGCCTCCCTTGGCAGCCACTCACCCTGGCAGAAAGTGGGAGCCTAGCTAGAATGATGCAATCGTTGCTGGATTTTTCCAAAAGAAAAGCTGGCAGCAACTAGGGCCCTGGAAGTACTTAGAGCCTCAAACGCCACCTTGAACATATTCCTGAGACCCTGGGGAAAGGACTTCTTTTTCCCATGGAAAATGGCCTTCATTTGTGGCCACTTGGCCTGGCAGGCAGGGCAGTGCCAAGCCAGGAATCTACAAACTCTGCTGGATCCTTCCAGAACGAAAGCTGCCAGCAACTAGGACCCTGCAAGTCCTTAGAGCCCCAGATGCCACCAGTCATCTGACACCCAGAGCCTGGGCCAATGACTTCGTTTTCCCCATGGAAAATGGCCTCCATTTCTGGCCACTCGCCCTGACCAAGAGGGTGGTGCCCAGCAAGAAATTTGCAAGCTTTGCTGGATTGCTCCAAATCGAAAGCTGCCACTTGTTGTTGTTCTATTTCTCTAGAGTCCCATAATGCTGTTCTCAGATTGCTAAAGTCCATACCTCCTCGGTGTGTTCTTATGGCTGCAGATCTTCACAGCACAGACGCTTTCTTCTGCATGCTGTTCTTTCCCAGTTCAGGGCTCCTTCAAGGCTCTCCCTGAATGGCTACGCCGCCCCCTTTTATCCCAGTTCTCTTCAATGCTCACAGCTGCAGCCCATCAAGGACAACCAGGACCTGTGGGGCAAAGCCTCTAGACAGATATTCAAATAGAATCCATTTCCTCTACTCTAGCCAGTAAGTACTACCCTACAAGTCCTCAGAACCCCAAAGGCCACCTTTCATCTGACACCCAGACCCTGGGGAAAGGACTTCTTTTTCCCATGGCAAATGGCCTCCCTTGGCAGCCACTCACCCTGGCAGAAAGTGGGAGCCTAGCTAGAATGATGCAATCGTTGCTGGATTTTTCCAAAAGAAAAGCTGGCAGCAACTAGGGCCCTGGAAGTACTTAGAGCCTCAAACGCCACCTTGAACATATTCCTGAGACCCTGGGGAAAGGACTTCGTTTTTCCCATGGAAAATGGCCTTCATTTGTGGCCACTTGGCCTGGCAGGCAGGGCAGTGCCAAGCCAGGAATCTACAAACTCTGCTGGATCCTTCCAGAACGAAAGCTGCCAGCAACTAGGACCCTGCAAGTCCTTACAGCCCCAGATGCCACCAGTCATCTGACACCCAGAGCCTGGGCCAATGACTTCGTTTTCCCCATGGAAAATGGCCTCCATTTCTGGCCACTCGCCCTGACCAAGAGGGTGGTGCCCAGCAAGAAATTTGCAAGCTTTGCTGGATTGCTCCAAATCGAAAGCTGCCACTTCTTGTTGTTTTATTTCTCTAGAGTCCCATCATGCTGTTCTCAGATTGCTAAAGTCCATACCTCCTCGGTGTGTTCTTATGGCTGCAGATCTTCACAGCACAGACGCTTTCTTCTGCATGCTGTTCTTTCCCAGTTCAGGGCTCCTTCAAGGCTCTCCCTGAATGGCTACGCCGCCCCCTTTTATCCCAGTTCTCTTCAATGCTCACAGCTGCAGCCCATCAAGGACAACCAGGACCTGTGGGGCAAAGCCTCTAGACAGATATTCAAATAGAATCCATTTCCTCTACTCTAGCCAGTAAGTACTACCCTACAAGTCCTCAGAACCCCAAAGGCCACCTTTCATCTGACACCCAGACCCTGGGGAAAGGACTTCTTTTTCCCATGGCAAATGGCCTCCCTTGGCAGCCACTCACCCTGGCAGAAAGTGGGAGCCTAGCTAGAATGATGCAATCGTTGCTGGATTTTTCCAAAAGAAAAGCTGGCAGCAACTAGGGCCCTGGAAGTACTTAGAGCCTCAAACGCCACCTTGAACATATTCCTGAGACCCTGGGGAAAGGACTTCGTTTTTCCCATGGAAAATGGCCTTCATTTGTGGCCACTTGGCCTGGCAGGCAGGGCAGTGCCAAGCCAGGAATCTACAAACTCTGCTGGATCCTTCCAGAACGAAAGCTGCCAGCAACTAGGACCCTGCAAGTCCTTAGAGCCCCAGATGCCACCAGTCATCTGACACCCAGAGCCTGGGCCAATGACTTTGTTTTCCCCATGGAAAATTGCCTCCATTTCTGGCCACTCGCCCTGACCAAGAGGGTGGTGCCCAGCAAGAAATTTGCAAGCTTTGCTGGATTGCTCCAAATCTAAAGCTGCCACTTGTTGTTGTTCTATTTCTCTAGAGTCCCATCATGCTGTTCTCAGATTGCTAAAGTCCATACCTCCTCGGTGTGTTCTTATGGCTGCAGATCTTCACAGCACAGACGCTTTCTTCTGCATGCTGTTCTTTCCCAGTTCAGGGCTCCTTCAAGGCTCTCCCTGAATGGCTACGCCGCCCCCTTTTATCCCAGTTCTCTTCAATGCTCACAGCTGCAGCCCATCAAGGACAACCAGGACCTGTGGGACAGATATTCAAATAGAATCCATTTCCTCTACTCTAGCCAGTAAGTACTACCCTACAAGTCCTCAGAACCCCAAAGGCCACCTTTCATCTGACACCCAGACCCTGGGGAAAGGACTTCTTTTTCCCATGGCAAATGGCCTCCCTTGGCAGCCACTCACCCTGGCAGAAAGTGGGAGCCTAGCTAGAATGATGCAATCGTTGCTGGATTTTTCCAAAAGAAAAGCTGGCAGCAACTAGGGCCCTGGAAGTACTTAGAGCCTCAAACGCCACCTTGAACATATTCCTGAGACCCTGGGGAAAGGACTTCGTTTTTCCCATGGGAAATGGCCTTCATTTGTGGCCACTTGGCCTGGCAGGCAGGGCAGTGCCAAGCCAGGAATCTACAAACTCTGCTGGATCCTTCCAGAACGAAAGCTGCCAGCAACTAGGACCCTGCAAGTCCTTACAGCCCCAGATGCCACCTGTCATCTGACACCCAGAGCCTGGGCCAATGACTTCGTTTTCCCCATGGAAAATGGCCTCCATTTCTGGCCACTCGCCCTGACCAAGAGGGTGGTGCCCAGCAAGAAATTTGCAAGCTTTGCTGGATTGCTCCAAATCTAAAGCTGCCACTTGTTGTTGTTCTATTTCTCTAGAGTCCCATCATGCTGTTCTCAGATTGCTAAAGTCCATACCTCCTCGGTGTGTTCTTATGGCTGCAGATCTTCACAGCACAGACGCTTTCTTCTGCATGCTGTTCTTTCCCAGTTCAGGGCTCCTTCAAGGCTCTCCCTGAATGGCTACGCCGCCCCCTTTTATCCCAGTTCTCTTCAATGCTCACAGCTGCAGCCCATCAAGGACAACCAGGACCTGTGGGACAGATATTCAAATAGAATCCATTTCCTCTACTCTAGCCAGTAAGTACTACCCTACAAGTCCTCAGAACCCCAAAGGCCACCTTTCATCTGACACCCAGACCCTGGGGAAAGGACTTCTTTTTCCCATGGCAAATGGCCTCCCTTGGCAGCCACTCACCCTGGCAGAAAGTGGGAGCCTAGCTAGAATGATGCAATCGTTGCTGGATTTTTCCAAAAGAAAAGCTGGCAGCAACTAGGGCCCTGGAAGTACTTAGAGCCTCAAACGCCACCTTGAACATATTCCTGAGACCCTGGGGAAAGGACTTCGTTTTTCCCATGGAAAATGGCCTTCATTTGTGGCCACTCTGCCTGGCAGGCAGGGCAGTGCCAAGCCAGGAATCTACAAACTCTGCTGGATCCTTCCAGAACGAAAGCTGCCAGCAACTAGGACCCTGCAAGTCCTTAGAGCCCCAGATGCCACCAGTCATCTGACACCCAGAGCCTGGGCCAATGACTTCGTTTTCCCCATGGAAAATGGCCTCCATTTCTGGCCACTCGCCCTGACCAAGAGGGTGGTGCCCAGCAAGAAATTTGCAAGCTTTGCTGGATTGCTCCAAATCTAAAGCTACCACTTGTTGTTGTTCTATTTCTCTAGAGTCCCATCATGCTGTTCTCAGATTGCTAAAGTCCATACCTCCTCGGTGTGTTCTTATGGCTGCAGATCTTCACAGCACAGACGCTTTCTTCTGCATGCTGTTCTTTCCCAGTTCAGGGCTCCTTCAAGGCTCTCCCTGAATGGCTACGCCGCCCCCTTTTATCCCAGTTCTCTTCAATGCTCACAGCTGCAGCCCATCAAGGACAACCAGGACCTGTGGGACAGATATTCAAATAGAATCCATTTCCTCTACTCTAGCCAGTAAGTACTACCCTACAAGTCCTCAGAACCCCAAAGGCCACCTTTCATCTGACACCCAGACCCTGGGGAAAGGACTTCTTTTTCCCATGGCAAATGGCCTCCCTTGGCAGCCACTCACCCTGGCAGAAAGTGGGAGCCTAGCTAGAATGATGCAATCGTTGCTGGATTTTTCCAAAAGAAAAGCTGGCAGCAACTAGGGCCCTGGAAGTACTTAGAGCCTCAAACGCCACCTTGAACATATTCCTGAGACCCTGGGGAAAGGACTTCGTTTTTCCCATGGAAAATGGCCTTCATTTGTGGCCACTTGGCCTGGCAGGCAGGGCAGTGCCAAGCCAGGAATCTACAAACTCTGCTGGATCCTTCCAGAACGAAAGCTGCCAGCAACTAGGACCCTGCAAGTCCTTAGAGCCCCAGATGCCACCAGTCATCTGACACCCAGAGCCTGGGCCAATGACTTCGTTTTCCCCATGGAAAATGGCCTCCATTTCTGGCCACTCGCCCTGACCAAGAGGGTGGTGCCCAGCAAGAAATTTGCAAGCTTTGCTGGATTGCTCCAAATCGAAAGCTGCCACTTGTTGTTGTTCTATTTCTCTAGAGTCCCATCATGCTGTTCTCAGATTGCTAAAGTCCATACCTCCTCGGTGTGTTCTTATGGCTGCAGATCTTCACAGCACAGACGCTTTCTTCTGCATGCTGTTCTTTCCCAGTTCAGGGCTCCTTCAAGGCTCTCCCTGAATGGCTAAGCCGCCCCCTTTTATCCCAGTTCTCTTCAATGCTCACAGCTGCAGCCCATCAAGGACAACCAGGACCTGTGGGACAGATATTCAAATAGAATCCATTTCCTCTACTCTAGCCAGTAAGTACTACCCTACAAGTCCTCAGAACCCCAAAGGCCACCTTTCATCTGACACCCAGACCCTGGGGAAAGGACTTCTTTTTCCCATGGCAAATGGCCTCCCTTGGCAGCCACTCACCCTGGCAGAAAGTGGGAGCCTAGCTAGAATGATGCAATCGTTGCTGGATTTTTCCAAAAGAAAAGCTGCCAGCAACTAGGGCCCTGGAAGTACTTAGAGCCTCAAACGCCACCTTGAACATATTCCTGAGACCCTGGGGAAAGGACTTCTTTTTCCCATGGAAAATGGCCTTCATTTGTGGCCACTTGGCCTGGCAGGCAGGGCGGTGCCAAGCCAGGAATCTACAAACTCTGCTGGATCCTTCCAGAACGAAAGCTGCCAGCAACTAGGACCCTGCAAGTCCTTAGAGCCCCAGATGCCACCAGTCATCTGACACCCAGAGCCTGGGCCAATGACTTTGTTTTCCCCATGGAAAATTGCCTCCATTTCTGGCCACTCGCCCTGACCAAGAGGGTGGTGCCCAGCAAGAAATTTGCAAGCTTTGCTGGATTGCTCCAAATCGAAAGCTGCCACTTGTTGTTGTTCTATTTCTCTAGAGTCCCATCATGCTGTTCTCAGATTGCTAAAGTCCATACCTCCTCGGTGTGTTCTTATGGCTGCAGATCTTCACAGCACAGACGCTTTCTTCTGCATGCTGTTCTTTCCCAGTTCAGGGCTCCTTCAAGGCTCTCCCTGAATGGCTACGCCGCCCCCTTTTATCCCAGTTCTCTTCAATGCTCACAGCTGCAGCCCATCAAGGACAACCAGGACCTGTGGGGCAAAGCCTCTAGACAGATATTCAAATAGAATCCATTTCCTCTACTCTAGCCAGTAAGTACTACCCTACAAGTCCTCAGAACCCCAAAGGCCACCTTTCATCTGACACCCAGACCCTGGGGAAAGGACTTCTTTTTCCCATGGCAAATGGCCTCCCTTGGCAGCCACTCACCCTGGCAGAAAGTGGGAGCCTAGCTAGAATGATGCAATCGTTGCTGGATTTTTCCAAAAGAAAAGCTGGCAGCAACTAGGGCCCTGGAAGTACTTAGAGCCTCAAACGCCACCTTGAACATATTCCTGAGACCCTGGGGAAAGGACTTCGTTTTTCCCATGGAAAATGGCCTTCATTTCTGGCCACTTGGCCTGGCAGGCAGGGCAGTGCCAAGCCAGGAATCTACAAACTGTGCTGGATCCTTCCAGAACGAAAGCTGCCAGCAACTAGGACCCTGCAAGTCCTTACAGCCCCAGATGCCACCAGTCATCTGACACCCAGAGCCTGGGCCAATGACTTCGTTTTCCCCATGGAAAATGGCCTCCATTTCTGGCCACTCGCCCTGACCAAGAGGGTGGTGCCCAGCAAGAAATTTGCAAGCTTTGCTGGATTGCTCCAAATCGAAAGCTGCCACTTCTTGTTGTTTTATTTCTCTAGAGTCCCATCATGCTGTTCTCAGATTGCTAAAGTCCATACCTCCTCGGTGTGTTCTTATGGCTGCAGATCTTCACAGCACAGACGCTTTCTTCTGCATGCTGTTCTTTCCCAGTTCAGGGCTCCTTCAAGGCTCTCCCTGAATGGCTACGCCGCCCCCTTTTATCCCAGTTCTCTTCAATGCTCACAGCTGCAGCCCATCAAGGACAACCAGGACCTGTGGGGCAAAGCCTCTAGACAGATATTCAAATAGAATCCATTTCCTCTACTCTAGCCAGTAAGTACTACCCTACAAGTCCTCAGAACCCCAAAGGCCACCTTTCATCTGACACCCAGACCCTGGGGAAAGGACTTCTTTTTCCCATGGCAAATGGCCTCCCTTGGCAGCCACTCACCCTGGCAGAAAGTGGGAGCCTAGCTAGAATGATGCAATCGTTGCTGGATTTTTCCAAAAGAAAAGCTGGCAGCAACTAGGGCCCTGGAAGTACTTAGAGCCTCAAACGCCACCTTGAACATATTCCTGAGACCCTGGGGAAAGGACTTCGTTTTTCCATGGAAAATGGCCTTCATTTGTGGCCACTTGGCCTGGCAGGCAGGGCAGTGCCAAGCCAGGAATCTACAAACTCTGCTGGATCCTTCCAGAACGAAAGCTGCCAGCAACTAGGACCCTGCAAGTCCTTAGAGCCCCAGATGCCACCAGTCATCTGACACCCAGAGCCTGGGCCAATGACTTTGTTTTCCCCATGGAAAATTGCCTCCATTTCTGGCCACTCGCCCTGACCAAGAGGGTGGTGCCCAGCAAGAAATTTGCAAGCTTTGCTGGATTGCTCCAAATCTAAAGCTGCCACTTGTTGTTGTTCTATTTCTCTAGAGTCCCATCATGCTGTTCTCAGATTGCTAAAGTCCATACCTCCTCGGTGTGTTCTTATGGCTGCAGATCTTCACAGCACAGACGCTTTCTTCTGCATGCTGTTCTTTCCCAGTTCAGGGCTCCTTCAAGGCTCTCCCTGAATGGCTACGCCGCCCCCTTTTATCCCAGTTCTCTTCAATGCTCACAGCTGCAGCCCATCAAGGACAACCAGGACCTGTGGGACAGATATTCAAATAGAATCCATTTCCTCTACTCTAGCCAGTAAGTACTACCCTACAAGTCCTCAGAACCCCAAAGGCCACCTTTCATCTGACACCCAGACCCTGGGGAAAGGACTTCTTTTTCCCATGGCAAATGGCCTCCCTTGGCAGCCACTCACCCTGGCAGAAAGTGGGAGCCTAGCTAGAATGATGCAATCGTTGCTGGATTTTTCCAAAAGAAAAGCTGCAGCAACTAGGGCCCTGGAAGTACTTAGAGCCTCAAACGCCACCTTGAACATATTCCTGAGACCCTGGGGAAAGGACTTCGTTTTTCCCATGGGAAATGGCCTTCATTTGTGGCCACTTGGCCTGGCAGGCAGGGCAGTGCCAAGCCAGGAATCTACAAACTCTGCTGGATCCTTCCAGAACGAAAGCTGCCAGCAACTAGGACCCTGCAAGTCCTTACAGCCCCAGATGCCACCTGTCATCTGACACCCAGAGCCTGGCCAATGACTTCGTTTTCCCCATGGAAATGGCCTCCATTTCTGGCCACTCGCCCTGACCAAGAGGGTGGTGCCCAGCAAGAAATTTGCAAGCTTTGCTGGATTGCTCCAAATCGAAAGCTGCCACTTGTTGTTGTTCTATTTCTCTAGAGTCCCATCATGCTGTTCTCAGATTGCTAAAGTCCATACCTCCTCGGTGTGTTCTTATGGCTGCAGATCTTCACAGCACAGACGCTTTCTTCTGCATGCTGTTCTTTCCCAGTTCAGGGCTCCTTCAAGGCTCTCCCTGAATGGCTACGCCGCCCCCTTTTATCCCAGTTCTCTTCAATGCTCACAGCTGCAGCCCATCAAGGACAACCAGGACCTGTGGGACAGATATTCAAATAGAATCCATTTCCTCTACTCTAGCCAGTAAGTACTACCCTACAAGTCCTCAGAACCCCAAAGGCCACCTTTCATCTGACACCCAGACCCTGGGAAAGGACTTCTTTTTCCCATGGCAAATGGCCTCCCTTGGCAGCCACTCACCCTGGCAGAAAGTGGGAGCCTAGCTAGAATGATGCAATCGTTGCTGGATTTTTCCAAAAGAAAAGCTGGCAGCAACTAGGGCCCTGGAAGTACTTAGAGCCTCAAACGCCACCTTGAACATATTCCTGAGACCCTGGGGAAAGGACTTCGTTTTTCCATGGAAAATGGCCTTCATTTGTGGCCACTCTGCCTGGCAGGCAGGGCAGTGCCAAGCCAGGAATCTACAAACTCTGCTGGATCCTTCCAGAACGAAAGCTGCCAGCAACTAGGACCCTGCAAGTCCTTAGAGCCCCAGATGCCACCAGTCATCTGACACCCAGAGCCTGGGCCAATGACTTCGTTTTCCCCATGGAAAATGGCCTCCATTTCTGGCCACTCGCCCTGACCAAGAGGGTGGTGCCCAGCAAGAAATTTGCAAGCTTTGCTGATTGCTCCAAATCTAAAGCTACCACTTGTTGTTGTTCTATTTCTCTAGAGTCCCATCATGCTGTTCTCAGATTGCTAAAGTCCATACCTCCTCGGTGTGTTCTTATGGCTGCAGATCTTCACAGCACAGACGCTTTCTTCTGCATGCTGTTCTTTCCCAGTTCAGGGCTCCTTCAAGGCTCTCCCTGAATGGCTACGCCGCCCCCTTTTATCCCAGTTCTCTTCAATGCTCACAGCTGCAGCCCATCAAGGACAACCAGGACCTGTGGGACAGATATTCAAATAGAATCCATTTCCTCTACTCTAGCCAGTAAGTACTACCCTACAAGTCCTCAGAACCCCAAAGGCCACCTTTCATCTGACACCCAGACCCTGGGGAAAGGACTTCTTTTTCCCATGGCAAATGGCCTCCCTTGGCAGCCACTCACCCTGGCAGAAAGTGGGAGCCTAGCTAGAATGATGCAATCGTTGCTGGATTTTTCCAAAAGAAAAGCTGGCAGCAACTAGGGCCCTGGAAGTACTTAGAGCCTCAAACGCCACCTTGAACATATTCCTGAGACCCTGGGGAAAGGACTTCTTTTTCCCATGGAAAATGGCCTTCATTTGTGGCCACTTGGCCTGGCAGGCAGGGCAGTGCCAAGCCAGGAATCTACAAACTCTGCTGGATCCTTCCAGAACGAAAGCTGCCAGCAACTAGGACCCTGCAAGTCCTTAGAGCCCCAGATGCCACCAGTCATCTGACACCCAGAGCCTGGGCCAATGACTTCGTTTTCCCCATGGAAAATGGCCTCCATTTCTGGCCACTCGCCCTGACCAAGAGGGTGGTGCCCAGCAAGAAATTTGCAAGCTTTGCTGGATTGCTCCAAATCGAAAGCTGCCACTTGTTGTTGTTCTATTTCTCTAGAGTCCCATAATGCTGTTCTCAGATTGCTAAAGTCCATACCTCCTCGGTGTGTTCTTATGGCTGCAGATCTTCACAGCACAGACGCTTTCTTCTGCATGCTGTTCTTTCCCAGTTCAGGGCTCCTTCAAGGCTCTCCCTGAATGGCTACGCCGCCCCCTTTTATCCCAGTTCTCTTCAATGCTCACAGCTGCAGCCCATCAAGGACAACCAGGACCTGTGGGGCAAAGCCTCTAGACAGATATTCAAATAGAATCCATTTCCTCTACTCTAGCCAGTAAGTACTACCCTACAAGTCCTCAGAACCCCAAAGGCCACCTTTCATCTGACACCCAGACCCTGGGGAAAGGACTTCTTTTTCCCATGGCAAATGGCCTCCCTTGGCAGCCACTCACCCTGGCAGAAAGTGGGAGCCTAGCTAGAATGATGCAATCGTTGCTGGATTTTTCCAAAAGAAAAGCTGCAGCAACTAGGGCCCTGGAAGTACTTAGAGCCTCAAACGCCACCTTGAACATATTCCTGAGACCCTGGGAAAGGACTTCGTTTTTCCCATGGGAAATGGCCTTCATTTGTGGCCACTTGGCCTGGCAGGCAGGGCAGTGCCAAGCCAGGAATCTACAAACTCTGCTGGATCCTTCCAGAACGAAAGCTGCCAGCAACTAGGACCCTGCAAGTCCTTACAGCCCCAGATGCCACCAGTCATCTGACACCCAGAGCCTGGGCCAATGACTTCGTTTTCCCCATGGAAAATGGCCTCCATTTCTGGCCACTCGCCCTGACCAAGAGGGGTGGTGCCCAGCAAGAAATTTGCAAGCTTTGCTGGATTGCTCCAAATCGAAAGCTGCCACTTGTTGTTGTTCTATTTCTCTAGAGTCCCATCATGCTGTTCTCAGATTGCTAAAGTCCATACCTCCTCGGTGTGTTCTTATGGCTGCAGATCTTCACAGCACAGACGCTTTCTTCTGCATGCTGTTCTTTCCCAGTTCAGGGCTCCTTCAAGCTCTCCCTGAATGGCTACGCCGCCCCCTTTTATCCCAGTTCTCTTCAATGCTCACAGCTGCAGCCCATCAAGGACAACCAGGACCTGTGGGGCAAAGCCTCTAGACAGATATTCAAATAGAATCCATTTCCTCTACTCTAGCCAGTAAGTACTACCCTACAAGTCCTCAGAACCCCAAAGGCCACCTTTCATCTGACACCCAGACCCTGGGGAAAGGACTTCTTTTTCCCATGGCAAATGGCCTCCCTTGGCAGCCACTCACCCTGGCAGAAAGTGGGAGCCTAGCTAGAATGATGCAATCGTTGCTGGATTTTTCCAAAAGAAAAGCTGGCAGCAACTAGGGCCCTGGAAGTACTTAGAGCCTCAAACGCCACCTTGAACATATTCCTGAGACCCTGGGGAAAGGACTTCGTTTTTCCCATGGAAATGGCCTTCATTTGTGGCCACTTGGCCTGGCAGGCAGGGCAGTGCCAAGCCAGGAATCTACAAACTATGCTGGATCCTTCCAGAACGAAAGCTGCCAGCAACTAGGACCCTGCAAGTCCTTAGAGCCCCAGACGCCACCTTTCATCTGACACCCAGAGCCTGGGCCAATGACTTCGTTTTCCCCATGGAAAATGGCCTCCATTTCTGGCCTCTCACCCTGACCAAGAGGGTGGTGCCCAGCAAGAAATTTGCAAGCTTTGCTGGATTGCTCCAAATCTAAAGCTACCACTTGTTGTTGTTCTATTTCTCTAGAGTA